>NW_027077878.1:0-99000 GCF_963930625.1 Muntiacus reevesi
TACACACATTAATCCTCTTTCCTTCTCCTAACTCCAAAGCTCCTGTCAGGGCAAAAAGTTCAGCTTTCTGGGCTGAGGTGTCTGGGGGAAGAGACCCACTTTCCTTACTTCCTTTCAGGCTCACTACAGCATATCCTGCTTTCCTCTCTCCCTTTTCTACAAAACTCCTGACATCTGTGTGCCAGTTTTCCTCTGGGTCAGATAAAGGTGTCTCTGATAGGTCCCGGCGAGAAGAGTAAAACTCGTCTGTGATTTGTATTCATTGGTGATCCAGAGGGGAGGTAGGGGGATTTGGCAGTAAGGTTGCTGGATTTAAAGTCTGGCAGAGCCTCAACTTTCTTTCTGGAGTGTCAAGGAGGAGGGCTTGGTATTGGGTGATCCTTCCCCTTGTCATCCACCTGTCCCCTTTCGTTTCCAAGATTGCTTGCACACTGTGTGGCGTATACACTGTGGTGAGCTGACCCAGGGTCAGCTTAGATGCCTCCTTAACCATAAGAGCGGTGGCTCCTACTCCCCGGGGGCAAGTGGGCCACCCTCTGACCACCTCATCTAGTTATTTTGAGAGATAAGTCACAGGTTGTAATACGGGCCCCATCATCTGCTCTAACACCCCAAGAGCAGTTCCTGTCCTTCCAGAAACATAGAGTCTAAAAGGCTTCTCCAGGTTGGGGAGGCCTAAAGCTGGGGCTGTAGTGATGGACTCTTTTAGGGCATTAAAGGCCACCTTGCAGGTCTCATGCCAGTCCAGTGGCTCTTCCTCTTTCCCCCTTAAATTTTCATATAGGGGTCTGGCCAGATTGCCATAATTAGGAATCCAGATCCTGCAAAACCCGGTCCTTCCTAAAAATCCCCTAAGCTGTTGTTTTGTTTGAGGGTACGGGGTATTTAAGATGAGGGATCTCCCCTCGGGGTCAGGCATTCTCTTTCTTTCCGTAATTATAAATCCAAGGTATTTTACTTGGGTTAAGCTAATCTGAGCCTACTTCGGGGATACTCGATAAAACTTTTCATACAGGAAAGTTAGCGTTTTAAATAGTGTCCATTTGAGAGCTGGTAAAATCTAGCCTAGCTATGAGCAAGTCATCCACATACTGTATTAGACTACTGTTTGTTAAAGTTAATTCCCTTAGTTCTCTCCCCGAGGAAGTCCCGAAGATATGAGGGCTGTCCCTAAACCCTTGGGGTAGTCGAGTCCAGTCGAGAGTTATATGGTCTCTCTTGTTTCCAAGTAACGTCACTCAAAAGCAAAGAGTTTTTGGGATTCATGATGGAGAGAAATGCAAAAGAAAGCACCTTGAAGGTCCAAGACTGAGAAGTACTTGGCATTTCCTGGGACTTGGGATAGGAGGGTATATGGGTTTGGGACTATGGGGTGGATGGGAACCACAGCTTCATTAACAGCTCTTAGATCCTGGACGAATCGGTAAGATCCATCTGGTTTTTGAACGGGCAAGATTGGGGTGTTGCAGGGGGACTCACAGCTGATTCGAGTTCCAGTATCTCGGTATTTGTTAACTAATGGTCTAAGACCCTCAAGTGCTACTGATTTTAAGGGATATTGTCTTTTCCAGGGCTAGGGAGCATTTCGTCTCAGAGAAATCTTTACTGGTGGAACATTTATGGCTAAACCAGGGCTGGAGACATCCCACACCTGGGGACTGATGTCATCTAGACAAGGGACAGACTCCTCCTTTTCTACCTCTGACTGTAAATATTCAGACATAGGCAAAGAAAATTATCGACTTCTATCTTTGTGTCCCCAAGTCACTCTGGTTTGGAGGCGAAAGTATTATTCTCAAAATGGAAAATTTGGAAGCTGCAAACATGAAAAATTTAAAGAGTCACGCAGAGGCTAGTCACTCTAAGCTAACCCCTAAGACATTTATTGACTGATTTCTAGCTTCTCTTCTTTAACCTTTTTTATCTACAGTAATCCTGTGTGCTCCTTTTAGTTAGGGATTCATTTTTAGACTATCCTGACTCTTCCACTACATTCCAGTTTTGGGTCTCATACACTTAGAGATGTGCCAAGTGCTTCCTGAATACTATAGAACATATTTTACATTTAAAATACTTCCATGATTATGTAGTGAGTCAATGATTTTAAGTTTATTTGTTACACATTTCAATGTAAAAGTCAATGTGTGAACTAACATATTCACGACTTGGAAAAGTTGGCTTTTTTTTGCTGTGTGTTTGAACTCCTCACCCGACCAAAGGTCATAAAGAGGTCTATTGTTTTTCTAAAATGGTTATAGTGTTGTTTATTTTCTGGTAATTGAATTAGGGTGTGAGTTGCAAAGCCTTTGTTTCTGTTCATTTCATTCCATTTGTTCGGGTTTCTTTCTCTCTCCTGAGTCAGACAGTAATTTCCCATTGGTTGTCCAGTTACCAAGGTTGGTGTCCATGCATCCGTGCTAGTCTCTCCATACATGTCCGGGTGTCCTGTGAAACACTAAGCTTAATTTATTTGGAAATGACCTAGCTGTTCAATACACTGTCATCACTCAGTTGAGCAGAGGGAGAGAAATTCAAGTTACAGAACTCCAGAGAAGCTAGTGTCAGAGCGCCCCAGCGTGGCATGCGAGCAGGGGGTTGCCGGGAGGGCGGCGGGGCACGGAGCGCGGAGATCTCAGGTGTCCTCCCACCCTGGGCCTCTCCAGGCCCGCCGCTGCTCAGTGGCCTCCCCCGGGCCCCATCGCTTTGGCTGCTCAGGGCCGGGTGGTCTCTGCAGCTGCCCGGCACCCTGCCCGAGGCCCCCCCTGCCCACACGCTGTCTTCCAGTCTCTCTCTGAACCCTCGACTCTTTCTGCCTCTGTTTCACCTGGCGTGGGTGCGTGCGAGTGCCTGTCCGTGTGCCTGGCTGTCGCTCGTCCGCTCTCTCAGGAAGGTCCTGTGCTTGGCCAGGGTCGTGGGTGCAGGGCGGGCCTCAGTTTGTGGACAGGGCGGGGCTGAGGCACTCCAGGGGATTTGCACAGCCGGCAGGATGGGCGCCTGGGGCCCCGGCTGGGCTGCCCCTAAGCCCGCAGGAGGCTCCGGGGACTGCGGCCCCGGGCCGACGCCCCGCTCGTCCGGAGCTACGTGACCCTGAGAAGCGAACGGTATGGTGGGGGGCGGGGGGTGGGGGGGCACCGAGACGTCCTCCCCGCTCAAGCCACCCCCCTCCCCAACCCCCGCCAGAGCTCCCGCAGCCTCGCTAGGCCGCTCGGGAATCGCCCCAGGCCGGGCCAGGCGCATGCTGGCCGGGGGTGGCGTCGGCTGGTCTCCCAGCTGCAGGGCCTGTCCCGTTTTTTCCCATCAGTTTCAACAGTGACGGTCACCCCACATTGTGAGTCGTCTAGATTTCTCACTGACACCCCTGTTAGGGAGTGGCTTTTTAGAGAGATAGGGAAGGTCACTTGGGGGATGTTAGTCATGAGAGAAAATAAGGGCTCAGGTGGGATTGCAGATGTCATCCAGGGGGTAAATAGAGACAGTTGTTGCTTGTACCAAGACATGAAGTTTTTTTTCCACCTTTCCACCAAAGGCCATATTACGACCACATGGGGGCGCTGAGTAGAAGCCCATAGCTCGGCTGGAAGGGTGGGTCTTTGATAGTGATACCCTGGGATGGGTTGGACATACCCCCAACGTTTGTCATTAATGCAGATGCAGCCCGGGCTGCTTAGGTTGAGTTGAGAAGCAGTGTGGTTTGCAAGTGAACATGCCTCGTTTAGGGAGAGATCAATAGCCATACAGGGAGATATGATTAGAAAGAGGAAGAACATCATATGATGCATTTTACTTATCTGAGGCAGGATTGATGGGGTTCTGCTTGAACAATAGCCTGAGATCTTCAACAGGTTCACAGGAATAGCTGTCCTCTGGCTTTGGAGTCTCAGTTTCTGTCTCCCCCTCCTGTAGGCCATAGGGTTTTATTCTAGAATTGTGGACCCAGGCAGATAGACCCTTCACTTTTACAGCAGTTGAAGTCACTAGAACAACCTGATATGGCCCTGTCCATTTCTCGGACAGCTGGTTTGGACTCTCTTTTTCTTGCCAGGTCTTTAATGATACTTGATCCCCTGGCTTTATCTGGGGATTTTTCAAGTCTTCCTGTGGTTTGTTCTCCATACCATTGGAGTTCTTGCTGAAACCTTCCCAGGTCAATTATATGTTTTAAGAGTGTATTGGCATCTTCGTCAAGAAACAAATCAGAAGTTAAGAATGGTCCTCCTACATCATTTCATAAGGACTTAACAATAGTGTCCGTTTGGGGGATGTCCGTATCCTCATGAGGGCTATGAGCAGCATATGTGTCCTCTTATTATGTGTTTCTGACATAGCTTAGCCAGAGCCCTTTTAAGAGTCTGGTTGGCTCTCTCTACCTTTCCTGAAGCTTGAGGCCTCCAGGATGAGCGGAGCCGGTATTTTATGCCTAAGCATGCGGCTAGGTTCTGGGGTATCGTCTCTGTAAGTGAGGGTCCGTTGTCACTCTGAAGTGACCGAGGCAGCCCAAACCTAGGCACTATCTCCTTCAGCAGAGCTTTACAGACTTCTGTAGCTCTCTCAGTCTCAGTAGGGAACGCTTCTATCCATCCTGGGAATGTGTCAATAAAGACTAGCAAGTAAGAAAACCCTTGGGTCTTGGGCATGGCTGTAAATTCTACTTGCCAGTCCGCTCCTGGGTATGATCCCCGATGTTGGACAGGTGTAATTAGAGGAGGTCTGGTTTTTGGGTTATTTTTTAGACAGGTGTCACAATTTTGTGTGACTTGTTTAATAACCTTAGCTAACTGTGGATGGGAGAGAATAGGCTTAAGCAAGATTTCTAGATTATCTTTTCCAAAATGGGTGCTCTTATGTAAGGAGTTAGTAACGTTTTAAACCTGAGAATCAGGGAGTATTATTTGGGCCTGATCAGGCTGAAACCACCCATGTGACGCAATCTCCCAGCCCCGCTCAGCATATCGGGAATGTCCCCCTGGGGTAAAATCTGGAGTCAGGGTATACTTGGGGAAAAGGGGGCAGATAGCAGTGGCAGAGGTAGCTTCCCTGGCAGCTCATCCTGCCTCTTGATCAGCTTTCCTATTTCCCTGAGCCTCTTTTTCTTGCCCCTTTTGGTGACACTTGCAGTGGATGACAGCTAATTTTTCAGGAAGTTTGACTGCCTCCAGGAGCCTGAGAATGAGCTCTTTGTGTTTAATAGCAGAGCTTCGGGCACTGAGCATCCCTCTTTCTTTCCAAATTGCTGCACGGGCATGCAGAATGAGGAAAGCATATTTAGAGTCCATACACACATTAATCGTCTTTCCTTCTCCTAACTCCAAAGCTCTTGTCAGGGCAAAATGTTCAGCTTTCTGGGCTGAGGTGTCTGGGGGAAGAGACGCAATTTCCTTAGTTTCTTCCAGGCTCGCTACAGCATATCCTGCTTTCCTCTCTCCCTTTTCTACAAAACTGCTGCCATCTGTGTGCCAGTTTTCCTCTGGATCAGATAAAGGTGTCTCTGATAGGTCCCGGCGAGAAGAGTATAACTCGTCTGTGATTTGTATGCATTGGTGATCCAGAGGGGAGGTAGGGGGATCTGGCAGTAAGGTTGCTGGATTTAAAGTCTGGCAGACCCTCAACTTTATTTCTGGAGTGTCAAGGAGGAGGGCTTGGTATTGGGTGATCCTTCCCCCTGTCATCCACCTGTCCCCTTTGGTTTCCAAGACTGCTTACACACGGTGTGGCGTATACACTGTGGTGTGCTGACCCAGGGTCAGCTGAGATGCCTCCTTAACCATAAGAGCGGTGGCTGCTACTGCCCGGAGGCAAGTGGGCCACCCTCTGGCCACCTCATCTAGTTATTTTGAGAGATAAGCCACAGGTTGTAATACGGGCCCCATCATCTGCTCTAACACCCCAAGAGCAGTTCCTGTCCTTCCAGAAACATAGAGTCTAAAAGGCTTCTCCAGGTTGGGGAGGCCTAAAGCTGGGGCTGTAGTGATGGACTCTTTTAGGGCATTAAAGGCCACCTTGCAGGTCTCATGCCAGTCGAGTGGCTCTTCCTCTTTCCCCCTTAAATTTTCATATAGGGGTCTGGCCAGATTGCCATAATTAGGAACCCAGTTCCTGCAAAACCCGGTCCTCCCAAAAAATCCCCTAAGCTGTTATTTTGTTTGGGGGTACGGGGTATTTAAGATGAGGGATCTCCCCTCGGGGTCAGGCATTCTTTTTCTCTCCGTAATTATAAATCCAAGGTATTTTACTTGGGTTAAGCCTATCTGAGCCTACTTGGGGGATACTCGATAACCCTTTTCATACAGGAAAGTTAGCGTTTTAAATAGTGTCCATTTGAGAGCTGGTAAAATCTGGCCTAGCTATGAGCAAGTCATCCACATACTGTATTAGACTACTGTTTGTTAAAGTTAATTCCCTTAGTTCTCTCCCCGAGGAAGTCCCGAAGATTTGAGGGCTGTCCCTAAACCCTTGGGGTAGTCGAGTCCAGTCGAGAGTTGTATGGTCTCTCTTGTTTCCAAGTCCCGCCACTCAAAATCAAAGAGTTTTTGGGATTCAGAAAGGAGAGGAATGCAAAAGAAAGCACCTTGAAGGTCCAAGACTGAGAAGTACTTGGCATTTCCTGGGACTTGGGATAGGAGGGTATATGGGTTTGGGACTATGGGGTGGATGGGAACCACAGCTTCATTAACAGCTCTTAGATCCTGGACGAATCGGTAAGATCCATCTGGTTTTTTGAACGGGCAAGATTGGGGTGTTGCAGGGGGACTCACAGCTGATTCGAGTTCCAGTATCTCGGTGTTTGTTAACTAATGGTTTAAGACCCTCAAGAGCTACTGGTTTTAAGGGATATTGTCTTTTCCAGGGCTAGGGAGCATTTGGTCTCAGAGAAATCTTTACTGGTGGAACATTTATGACTCAACCAGGGCTGGAGACATCCCACACCTGGGGATTGACATCATCTAGACAAGGGACAGACTCCTCCTTTTCTACCTCTGACTGTAAATATTCAGACATAGGCAAAGAAAATTATCGACTTCTACCTTTGTGTCCCCAAGTCACTCTGGTTTGGAGGCGAAAGTATTATTCTCAAAATGGAAAATTTGGAAGCTGCAAACATGAAAAATTTAGAGTCACGCAGAGGCTAGTCACTCTAAGCTAACCCCTAAGACATTTATTGACTGATTTCTAGCTTCTCTTCTTTAACCTTTTTTATCTACAGTAATCCTGTGTGTTCCTTTTAGTTAGGGATTCATTTTTAGACTATCCTGACTCTTGCACTACGTTCCAGTTTTGGGTCTGATACACTTACAGATGTGCCATGTGCTTCCTGAATACTATAGAACATATTTTATGTTTAAAACACTTCCATGCTTATGTAGTGAGTCAATGATTTTAAGTTTATTTGTTACACATTTCAATGTAAAAGTCAATGTGTGAACTAACATATTCACGACTTGGAAAAGTTGGCTTGTTTTTGGTGTGTGTTTGAACTCCTCACCCGACCAAAGGTCATGGAGAGGTCTATTGTTTTTCTAAAATGGTTATAGTGTTGTTTATTTTCTGGTAATTGAATTAGGGTTTGAGTTGCGAAGCTTGTGTTTCTGTTCATTTCATTCCATCTGTTCGGGTTTCTTTCTCTCTCCTGAGTCAGAGAGTAATTTCCCATTGGTTGTCCAGTTAACAAGGTTGGTGTCCATGCATCCGTGCTGGTCTCTCCATACATGTCTGGGTGTCCTGTGAAACACTAAGCTTAATTTTTTGGAAATGACCTAGCTGTTCAACACACTGTCATCACTCAGTTGAGCAGAGGGAGAGAAATTCAAGTGAAAAAACTCCAGATAAGCTAGTGTCAGAGCGCCCCGGCGTGGCATGCGTTCAGGGGGTTGGGGGGAGGGGGGCGTGGCGCAGAGCGCGGAGATCTCAGGTGTCCTCCCACCCTGGGCCTCTCCAGGCCCGCCGCTGCTGAGTGGCCTCCCGGCGCCCCCATCGCTTTGGCTGCTCAGGGCCGGGTGGTCTCTGCAGCTGCCCGGCATCCTGCCCGAGGCCCCCCCTGCCTACACGCTGTCCTCCAGTCTCTCTCTGAACCCTCGACACTTTCTGCCTCTGTCTCACCTGGCGTGGGTGCGTGCGAGTGCCTGTCCGTGTGCCTGGCTGTCGCTCGTCCTCTCTCTCAGGAAGGTCCTGTGCTGGGCCCGTGGCGTGGGGGCAGGGCGGGCCTCGGTTTGGGGACAGGGCGGGGCTGAGGCACTCCAGGGGGTTTTCACAGCCGGCAGGATGGGAGCCTGGGACCCCGGTGGGTGCCCCTAATGTCCAGGAGGCTCCGGGGACTGCCGACCCGGGCCAAAGCCCCGCTCTTCCGGAGCCAACTGACCATGAGCAGCGATCGGGTTGGTGGGTGACAGGGGGTGAGGGGGCACCGAGGTGTCCTCGCTAGTCTACCCACCCCCCCTCCCCCCACCCCAGGTTCCGCAGGCACGCCAGGCCCCGGCCGGCCGGGCCAGACTGGTGCTGGCCTGGCCTCGCGGTGTGCGGAGCGGGGACGCCCTCCGCTGGCCGCCGAGCTGCAGGCTCTGGCCGGCCGGAGTCCAGTCGCGGGTCGTGCGGCTCAAGTGCAGCGCCAGCCCGCTCGAGAACTGCAGCCCCAGGCCCGAACGGCAGGTCAGACCGCAAGGGAGGCGCAACGCGGGGCTCCTGCAGCGCCTGGCAGCCGCCTCGGTCTAAGGCCATACCACCCTGAACGTGCCCTCTCTCCTCTGATTTGGGAAACTGAGCAGGGTCGGGCCTGGTCAGTACTTGGATGGGAGACCGTCTAGAAGTTAGGCGATTTTTTTTGATTTTTCTGAATGCCTACTTCAGAAAGTTAGAATCGGATGACTTCACACAGTAAAACGAATCATATTTTCATACATAATCTTAAGAATCCAGCAGCTGGTCATTCTTTTTCCTGTCCTAACACAGCTAACTGGAAATCAGTTGTAGTAAGTTCTACTGACTTCAGACCCTCATCCCTAAGGGAAGATATATAGGAAAACCCATAATATATCTAAATAAACATGAAAGATACAATGATGAGAAAGAAAAAAATTTCTCAGTGACATCTTAGTTGGTATCGGAAACACGATGATTATGAAAGCACAGCCCATAATCAAGTCCAGGCCATGGAAGCCTGTGACTGTCACTGAGTGTTGACTTCCCTTTCAGCTGAGGTCGTAAAAAGTGCTTTGTCAAATTCTGAGGTTTGAAGCACTTGTAACCTCCCGAAGAGACTGCAATCAGAAGGGTTTCTAGAATATCCTGACGCTGTGGTGAGCTCAAGCAATACATACTCCAGAGGACGGAAGACAGACATGTTGGGGAGTGGGGATGACTTCTACTGCACTTAGGGAGGAAGGGCATGTTCAAGTGGAGAAGCAACACCTCAGTGATTCAATCTTTAAAGACTCCACACATGGAGAAGGAAATGGCAACCCCCTCCAGTATTCTTGCCTGGAAAACTCCATGGGCAGAGGAGTCTGGCGGGCTGAAGTCCACGGGATTCCATGACTGACCGTGTGTGCACGAGGGTGGAGGGAGACGGGCTGGTAGAAAGAAACTGGTAGAAGTAAAAAATAAGAAAAAAATATAAAGTAAAGACTCGATAAATATGACAACGACTGGTAGGAATAAACCTTCAGAAGTGCCTTCTCAGACCTCCCGTCAGAAGCACAAGCGTAATAAAGACACTGAGTTTTCACGGTCTCACACAAAATTAGACTGGTTTATGACAATGGGCAGAGAGGCTCCTCTAAGACATCGGGGCTGGGCTTTACTGGAGGATGCACATCGATTGAGTGCATTTCTGTGTGTTATGGAAATATGTCTTACTGGCAGGGCGAAGGCATCTTCTTGAAGAACACAGCAAATAACACCACAAATTCACGGAACTTGGCTACAATGACAATAGCTGATTTCGTGATGTCTACTGCGTGGCAGAGCTGGGATTGCCTCTGCCATTAAGTACCTCAGTGGCCAGCTGTGATAGTAGCCATTACTTTCTCACTTAGAAACTTGCCATGTGCACTAGCGCAAGAACAGTGAAAGCTCCCCAGGGAAGCAAGTCAGGCAGACATGCTTCTGTTTTCTCACAGAAGCTGCTTATGACCAGCCCTGCTCACAGACAGATTGCTAATTCCAAATCGATAGAAAGTTATGCAGATATTCTTTAGCAACTGAGCCACCAGTGAAGCCCTACTAGCTCGGTTGCTAAAGAATCTGCCTGCAACGCAGGAGACCCCGCTTTGAGTCCTGGGTCGGGAAGATCCGCTGGAGAAAGGATAGGCTACCCACTCCAGTATTCTGGCCTAGAGAATTCCATGGACTGTATAGTCCTTGGGGCTGCAAAGAGTCAGGCACGAACTGAGCCACTTTCACCTGCACATGCAGATATCACTTAAAAAAAAAATGTGGTAACAGATCTAGGACCTCTGTCAAGCTCATGAGTGAGTACTATAAATATACAGAATCAGCTTTGTCCTGCATAGTTACTACCATCCTGTATTTGCTTTGAGAGGAGTTGAGCTACTCTTGGTACAGAGGAATGATTCTTTACCAACTGAGCCACAAGGGAAGCCCACTAATCCTGGAGTGGGTAGCCTATCCCTTCTCCAGCAGATCTTCCTGACCCAGGAATTGAACCAGGGTCTCCTGCCTGAGTAACACATATTGGGTAAAAAACGGTGAGGGGGCAGATCTAGGGACATTGATTGGTAAAATCAGTTTTCCTTGTCTAGATGGCTAGCGGACGCGAAAGAAATGTTGGTGTGGATTTTAAAAATTCTTCTGATACGAAACAAAAAATTTACTAGTTCTCTGCAGATCTTTAATGAAGCACAGATATTGTCATTAGATTGCTTTGGTCATATCCGTCTTATCCACATTTATTTTTTAAAATCACATAGAGTGGCTTCAATCACTTGAAGAAACGACAAAAGGTTTCTTTGGTCTCCATTCTATACTGGATCGAGAGAAGGCAGTTGATCAGCATGATGCAGGAGCTCAAGATGTTTTTGGGAAAAACTTGACTAGTCTGTTTAATGATATGGAAGACTGAATTAACGATGGCAGCACGAAACAGAAGGCCATGCTAGAAGTACACAAGACCTTGTTTGGTAAGTCCAAACATGACTTTTTCTTTCAATTGAAGGATAGTTGCTTTACAGAATTTTGTGCCAAACATCAACGTGAATGAGCCACAGGTTTACATATGTCTCCTCCCTCCTGAACCTCTCTCCCATCTCCTCCTCTCCGTTCCACCCCTCTAGCTTGTTGCAGAGCCCCTGTTTGAGTCCCCTGAGTCATACAGCAAATTGCATTGGCATCTCTTTTAACGTATGGTACTATGTTTCCATGTTCCTCTGCATTCATCTCACCCTCTTTTTCTCACACCTGCCAGTGTCCATAAGTCTGTTCTCTACATCTGTGACTCCTTGGCTGCCCTGCAAATAATTTCATCAGTTCCACCTTTAGTTCAATCATTTCTCCCCCCCCCCACAAGCATTTCTTATTTCTTATTCCACTTTTACTGTCTTTAGTGTGAGACTGATCTGGAAACTGATATGAAAGTATTATTCTCAGCATGGAAAATTTGGAAGATGCAAACATGAAAAATTTAAAAAGTAACGCAGAGGCTAGTCACTCTAGGCTAACCCCTAAAACATTTATTGACTGATTTCTAGTTTCTCTTCTTTAACCATTTTGATCTACGTAATCCTGTGTATTCCTTCTAGTTAGGGATTCATTTTTTGACTATCCTGATTCTTCCATTAAGTTCCAGTTTAGGGTCTGATACACTTACAGATGTGCCAAGTGCTTCCTGAATACTATAGAACATATTTTATGTTTAAAATACTTCCATGCGTATGTAGTGAGTCAATGATTTTAAGTTTATTTGTTACACATTTCAATGTAAAAGTCAATGTGTGAACTAACATATTCTCGATTTGGAAAAGGTGGCTTTTTTTGTTGTGTGTAAGAACTCCTCACTGGACCAAAGGTCATGGAGAGGTCTATTGTTTTCTAAAATGGTTATAGTGTTGTTGTTTTTTTCGGTAATTGAATTGGGGTGTGAGTTGCAAAGTTTGTGTTTCTGTTCATGTTTTCCATCTGTTCCGGTTTCTTTCTCTCTCCGGAGTCAGACAATAATTTCCCATTGGTTGTCCAGTTAAAAAGGTTGGTGTGCATGCATCCGTGCTGGTCTCTGCATTCATGTCCGGGTGTCCTGTGAAACACTAAGCTTAATTTATTTGGAAATGACCTAGCTGTGCAATATACTGTCATCACTCAGTTGAGCACAAGGATAGAAATTCACGTCATCAAACTCCGGAGAAGCTTTCGTCGGAGAGGGGCGTGCGTTCAGGGTGTTGGTGTGGGAGGGGCGCGGACCGCGGATATCTCACGTGCCCTCCCAACCTGGCGTCTGCAGGCCTGCCTCTGCTTGGCAGCCTCCTCCCGCCCCCATCGCGTTTGCTGCTCAGGACCGGGTGGTCTCTGAAGCTGCACGGCATCCTGCCCGAAGCCCCCCCTGCCCACATGCTGTCTTCCGGTGTCTCTCTGAACCCTCATCTCTTTCTGCCTCTGTCTCACCTGACGTGGGTGCGTGCGAGTGCCTGTCCGTGTGCCTGGCTGTCGCTCGTCCGCTCTCTCAGGAAGGTCCTGTGCTGGGCCCGTGGCATGGGGGCAGGGCCGGCCTCGGTTTGGGGACAGGGCGGGGCTGAGGCACTCCAGGGGGTTTGCACAGCCGGCAGGATGGGCGCGTGGGGCCCCGGCTGGGCTGCCCCTAAGCCCGCAGGAGGCTCCGGGGACCGCGGCCCCGGGCCGACGACCCGCTCGTCCGGAGCCACGTGACCCTGAGCAGCGAACGGGATGGTGGGGGGCGGGGGGTGGGGGGGCACCGAGACGTCCTCCCCGCTCAAGCCACCCCCCTCCCCAACACCCGCCAGAGTCCCGCAGCCTCGCCAGGCCGCTCGGTGTCCGGGAAGCGCCCCGGGCCGGGCCAGGCGGGTGCTGGCCAGGGGTGGCGTCGGCTGGTCTCCCAGCTGCAGGGCCTGTCCCGGTTTTTCCCATCAGTTTCAACAGTGACGGTCACCCCACATTGTGAATCGTCTAGATTTCTCACTGACACCCCTGTTAGGGAGTGGCTTTTTAGAGAGATAGGGAAGGTCACTTGGGGGATGTTAGTCATGAGAGAAAACAAGGGCTCAGGTGGGATTGCAGATGTCATCAAGGGGGTAAATAGAGACAGTTGTTGCTGGTACCAAGACATGAAGTTTTTTTTCCCTCTTTTCCCAAAAGGCCATATTACGACCACATCGGGGCGCTGAGTAACAGCCCATAGCTCGGCTGGAAGGGTGGGCCTTTGATAGTGATACCCTGGGATGGGTTGGACATACCCCCAACCTTTGTCATTAATGCAGATGCAGCCCGGGCTGCTTAGGTTGAGTTGAGAAGCAGTGTGGTTTGCAAGTGAACATGCCTCGTTTAGGGAGAGATCAATAGCCATACAGGGAGATATGTTTAGAAAGAGGAAGAACATCATATGATGCATTTTACTTATCTGAGGCAGGATTGATGGGGTTCTGCTTGAACAAGAGCCTGAGATCTTCAACAGGTTCACAGGAATAGCTGTCCTCTGGCTTTGGAGTCTAAGTTTCTGTCTCCCCCTCCTGTAGGCCATTGGGTTTAATTCTAGAATTGTGGACCCAGGCAGATAGACCCTTCACTTTTAGAGCAGTTGAAGTCACTAGAACAACCTGATATGGCCCTGTCCATTTCTCGGACAGCTGGTTTGGACTCTCTTTTTCTTGCCAGGTCTTTACTGATACTTGATCCCCTGGCTTTACCTGGGGATTTTTCAAGTCTTCCTGTGGTTTGTTCTCCATACCATTGGAGTTCTTGCTGAAACCTTCCCAGGTCAATTATATGTATTAAGAGGGTATTGGCATCCTCGTCAAGAAACAAATCAGAAGTTAAGAATGGTCGTCCATACATCATTTCATAAGGACTTAACAATAGTGGCTGTTTGGGGGATGTCCGTAGCCTCATGAGGGCTATGGGCAGCATATGTGTCCACTTATTATGTGTTTCTGACATAGCTTAGCCAGAGCCCTTTTAAGAGTCTGGTTGGCTCTCTCTACCTTTCTTGAAGCTTGAGGCCTCCAGGATGAGCGGAGCTGGTATTTTATGCCTAAGCATGCAGCTAGGTTCTGGTGTATCGTGGCTGTAAGTGAGGGCCCGTTGTCACTCTGAAGTGACCGAGGCAGCCCAAACCTAGGCACTATCTCCTTCAGCAGAGCTTTACAGACTTCTGTAACTCTCTCAGTCTCAGTAGGGAACGCTTCGGTCCATCCTGTGTATGTGTCAATAAAGACTAGCAAGTAAGAAAACCCTTGGGTCTTGGGCATGGCTGTAAATTCTAAATGTGGAGCGGCATTGCCAGTCTGCTCCTGGGTATGATCCCCGATGTTGGCCAGGTGTAATTAGAGGAGATCTGGTTGTTGGGTTATTTTTTAGACAGGTGTCACAATTTTTTGTGACTTGTTTAACAACCTTAGCTAACTGGGGATGGGAAAGAATAGGCTTAAGCAAGATTTCTAGATTATATTTTCCAAAATGGGCGCTCTTATGTAAGGAGTTTGTAATGTTTTAAACCTGAGAATCAGGGAGTATTATTTGGGCCTGATCAGGCTGAAACCACCCATGTGACCCAATCTCCCAGCCCCGCTCAGCATATCGGGAATGTCCCCCTGGGGTAAAATCTGGAGTCAGGGTTTCCTTGGGGAAAAGGGGGCAGATAGCAGTGGCAGAGGTAGCTTCCCCGGCAGCTCGTCCTGCCTCTTGATCAGCTTTCCTATTTCCCTGAGCCTCTTTTTCTTGCCCCTTTTGGTGACTCTTGCAGTGGATGACAGCTAATTTTGCAGGAAGTTTGACTGCCTCCAGGAGCCTGAGAATGAGCTCTTTGTGTTTAATAGCAGAGCTTCGGGCACTGAGCATCCCTCTTTCTTTCCAAATTGCTGCACGGGCATGCAGAATGAGGAAAGCATACTTAGAGTCCATACACACATTAATCCTCTTTCCTTCTCCTAACTCCAAAGCTCTTGTCAGGGCAAAAAGTTCAGCTTTCTGGGCTGAGGTGTCTGGGGGAAGAGACCCACTTTCCTTAGTTTCTTCCAGGCTCGCTACAGCATATCCTGCTTTCCTCTCTCCCTTTTCTACAAAACTGCTGCCATCTGTGTGCCAGTTTTCCTCTGGGTCAGATAAAGGTGTCTCTGATAGGTCCCGGCGAGAAGAGTATAACTCGTCTGTGATTTGTATGCATTGGTGATCCAGAGGGGAGGTAGGGGGATCTGGCAGTAAGGTTGCTGGATTTAAAGTCTGGCAGACCCTCAACTTTATTTCTGGAGTGTCAAGGAGGAGGGCTTGGTATTGGGTGATCCTTCCCCCTGTCATCCACCTGCCCCTTTCGTTTCCAAGACTGCTTGCACCCGGTGAAGTGTATACACTGTGGTGGGCTGACCCAGGGTCAGCTTAGATGCCTCCTTAACCATCAGAGCAGTGGCTGCTACTGCCCGGAGGCAAGTGGGCCACCCTCTGGCCACCTCATCTAGTTATTTTGAGAGATAAGACACAGGTTGTAATACGGGCCCCATCATCTCCTCTAACACCCCAAGAGCAGTTCCTGTCCTTCCAGAAACATAGAGTCTAAAAGGCTTCTCCAGTTTGGGGAGGCCTAAAGCTGGGGCTGTAGTGATGGACTCTTTTAGGACATTAAAGGCCACCTTGCAGGTCTCATGCCAGTCGAGTGGCTCTTCCTCTTTCCCCCTTAAATTTTCATATATGGGTCTGGCCAGATTGCCATAATTAGGAATCCAGATCCTGCAAAACCCGGTCCTTCCTAAAAATCCCCTAATCTGTTGTTTTGTTTGGGGGTACGGGGTATTTAAGATGAGGGATCTCCCCTCGGGGTCAGGCATTCTTTTTCTCTCCGTAATTATAAATCCAAGGTATTTTACTTGGGTTAAGCTAATCTGAGCCTACTTGGGGGATAGTCGATAACCCTTTTCATACAGGAAAGTTAGCGTTTTAAATAGTGTCCATTTGAGAGCTGGTAAAATCTGGCCTAGCTATGAGCAAGTCATCCACATACTGTATTAGACTACTGTTTGTTAAAGTTAATTCCCTTAGTTCTCTCCCCGAGGAAGTCCCGAAGATTTGAGGGCTGTCCCTAAGCCCTTGGGGTAGTCGAGTCCAGTCGAGAGTTGTATGGTCTCTCTTGTTTCCAAGTCCCGCCACTCAAAAACATAGAGTTTTTGGGATTCAGGATGGAGAGGAATGCAAAAGAAAGCACCTTGAAGGTCCAAGACTGAGAAGTACTTGGCATTTCCTGGGACTTGGGATAGGAGGGTATATGGGTTTGGGACTATGGGGTGGATGGGAACCACAGCTTCATTAACAGCTCTTAGATCCTGGACGAATCGGTAAGATCCATCTGGTTTTTGAACGGGTAAGATTGGGGTGTTGCAGGGGGACTCACAGCTGATTCGAGTTCCAGTATCTCGGTATTTGTTAACTAATGGTTTAAGACCCTCAAGAGCTACTGGTTTTAAGGGATATTGTCTTTTCCAGGGCTAGGGAGCATTTGGTCTCAGAGAAATCTTTACTGGTGGAACATTTATGGCTAAACCAGGGCTGGAGACATCCCACACCTGGGGATTGACATCATCTAGACAAGGGACAGACTCCTCCTTTTCTACCTCTGACTGTAAATATTCAGACATAGGCAAAGAAAATTATCGACTTCTACCTTTGTGTCCCCAAGTCACTCTGGTTTGGAGGCGAAAGTATTATTCTCAAAATGGAAAATTTGGAAGCTGCAAACATGAAAAATTTAAAGAGTCACGCAGAGGCTAGTCACTCTAAGCTAACCCCTAAGACATTATTGACTGATTTCCAGCTTCTCTTCTTTAACCTTTTTTATCTACAGTAATCCTGTGTGTTCCTTTTATTTAGGGATTCATTTTTAGACTATCCTGACTCTTCCACTGCGTTCCAGTTTTGGGTCTGATACACTTAGAGATGTGCCAAGTGCTTCCTGAATACTATAGAACATATTTTATATTTAAAATACTTCCATGCTTATGTAGTGAGTCAATGATTTTAAGTTTATTTGTTACACATTTCAATGTAAAAGTCAATGTGTGAACTAACATATCCACGACTTGGAAAAGTTGGCTTTTTTTTGCTGTGTGTTTGAACTCCTCACCCGACCAAAGGTCATGGAGAGGTCTATTGTTTTTCTAAAATGGTTATAGTGTTGTTTATTTTCTGGTAATTGAATTAGGGTGTGAGTTGCAAAGCCTGTGTTTCTGTTCATTTCATTCCATCTGTTCGGGTTCCTTTCTCTCTCCTGAGTCAGACAGTAATTTCCCATTGGTTGTCCAGTTACCAAGGTTGGTGTCCATGCATCCGTCCTGATCTCTCCATACATGTCCGGGTGTCCTGTGAAACACTAAGCTTAATTTATTTGGAAATGACCTAGCTGTTCAATACACTGTCATCACTCAGTTGAGCAGAGGGAGAGAAATTCAAGTGACAAAACTCCAGAGAAGCTAGTGTCAGAGCGCCCCGGCGTGGCATGCGTGCAGGGGGATGGGGGGCGGAGGGCGGAGCGCGGAAATCTCAGGTGTCCTCCCACCCTGGGCCTCTCCAGGCCCGCCGCTGCTCAGTGGCCTCCCCCGGCCCCCATCGCTTTGGCTGCTCAGGGCCGGGTGGTCTCTGCAGCTGCCCGGCATCCTGCCCGAGGCCCCCCCTGCCCACAGGCTGTCTTCCAGTCTCTCTCTGAACCGTCGACTCTTTCTGCCTCTGTCTCACCTGGCGAGGGTGCGTGCGAGTGCCTGTCCCTGTGCCTGGCTGTCGCTCGTTCCCTCTCTCAGGAAGGTCCTGTGCTGGGCCCGTGGCGTGGGGGCAGGGCGGGCCTTGGTTTGGGGACAGGGCGGGGCTGAGGCACTCCAGGGGGTTTGCACAGCCGGCAGGATGGGCGCCTGGGGCCCCGGCTGGGCTGCCCCTAAGCCCGCAGGAGGCTCCGGGGACCGCGGCCCCGGGCCGACGCCCCGCTCGTCCGGAGCCACGTGACCCTTAGCAGCGAACGGGATGGTGGGGGGCGGGGGGTGGGGGGGCACCGAGACGTCCTCCCCGCTCAAGCCACCCCCATCCCCAACCCCCGCCAGAGCTCCCGCAGCCTCTCCAGGCCGCTCGGGGTCCGGGAAGCGCCCCGGGCCGGGCCAGGCGCGTGCTGGCCGGGTGTGGCGTAGGCTGGTCTCCCAGCTGCAGGGCCTGTCCCGGTTTTTCCCATCAGTTTCAACAGTGACGGTCACCCCACATTGTGAGTCGTCTAGATTTCTCACTGACACCCCTGTAAGGGAGTGGCTTTTTAGAGAGATAGGGAAGGTCACTTGGGGGATGTTAGTCATGAGAGAAAATAAGGGCTCAGGTGGGATTGCAGATGTCATCCAGGGGGTAAATAGAGACAGTTGTTGCTGGTACCAAGACATGAAGTTTTTCTTCCCCCTTTCCCCAAAAGGCCATATTACGACCACATGGGGGCACTGAGTAACAGCCCATAGCTCGGCTGGAAGGGTGGGCCTTTGATAGTGATACCCTGGGATGGGTTGGACATACCCCCAACCTTTGTCATTAATGCAGATGCAGCCCGGGCTGCTTAGGTTGAGTTGAGAAGCAGTGTGGTTTGCAAGTGAACATGCCTCGTTTAGGGAGAGATCAATAGCCATACAGGGCGATATGATTAGAAAGAGGAAGAACATCATATGATGCATTTTACTTATCTGAGGCAGGATTGATGGGGTTCTGCTTGAACAAGAGCCTGAGATCTTCAACAGGTTCACAGGAATAGCTGTCCTCTGGCTATGGAGTCTCAGTTTCTGTCTCCCCCTCCTGTAGGCCATAGGGTTTTATTCTAGAATTGTGGACCCAGGCAGATAGACCCTTCACTTTTACAGCAGTTGCAGTCACTAGAACAACCTGATATGGCCTTGTCCATTTCTCGGACAGCTGGTTTGGACTCCCTTTTTCTTGCCAGGTCTTTACTGATACTTGATCCCCTGGCTTTACCTGGGGATTTTTCAAGTCTTCCTGTGGTTTGTTCTCCATACCGTTGGAGTTCTTGCTGAAACCTTCCCAGGTCAATTATATGTTTTAAGAGTGTAATGGCATCCTCGTCAAGAAACAAATCAGAAGTTAAGAATGGTCGTCCATACATCATTTCATAAGGACTTAACAATAGTGGCCGTTTGGGGGATGTCCGTAGCCTCATGAGGGCTATGGGCAGCATATGTGTCCACTTATTATGTGTTTCTGACATAGCTTAGCCAGAGCCCTTTTAAGAGTCTGGTTGGCTCTCTCTACCTTTCCTGAAGCTTGAGGCCTCCAGGATGAGCGGAGCTGGTATTTTATGCCTAAGCATGCGGCTAGGTTCTGGGGTATCGTGGCTGTAAGTGAGGGCCCGTTGTCACTCTGAAGTGACCGAGGCAGCCCAAACCTAGGCACTATCTCCTTCAGCAGAGCTTTACAGACTTCTGTAGCTCTCTCAGTCTCAGTAGGGAACGCTTCGATCCATCCTGTGAATGTGTCAATAAAGACTAGCAAGTAAGAAAACCCTTGGGTCTTGGGCATGGCTGTAAATTCTAAATGCGGAGCGGCATTGCCAGTCCGCTCCTGGGTATGATCCCCGATGTTGGACAGGTGTAATTAGAGGAGGTCTGGTTTTTGGGTTATTTTTTAGAAAGGTGTCACACTTTTGTGTGACTTGTTTTACAACCTTAGCTAACTGGGGATGGGAGAGAATAGGCTTAAGCAAGATTTCTAGATTATCTTTTCCAAAATGGGCGCTCTTATGTAAGGAGTTAGTAATGTTTTAAACCTGAGAATCAGGGAGTATTATTTGGGCCTGATCAGGCTGAAACCACCATTGTGACCCAATCTCCCAACCCCGCTCAGCATATCGGGAATGTCCCCCTGGGGTAAAATCTGGAATCAGGGTTTCCTTGGGGAAAAGGGGGCAGATAGCAGTGGCAGAGGTAGCTTCCCCGGCAGCTCGTCCTGCCTCTTGATCAGCTTTCCTATTTCCCTGAGCCTCTTTTTCTTGCCCCTTTTGGTGACTCTTGCAGTGGATGACAGCTAATTTTGCAGGAAGTTTGACTGCCTCCAGGAGCCTGAGAATGAGCTCTTTGTGTTTAATAGCAGAGCTTCGGGCACTGAGCATCCCTCTTTCTTTCCAAATTGCTGCACGGGCATGCAGAATGAGGAAAGCATACTTAGAGTCCATACACACATTAATCCTCTTTCCTTCTCCTAACTCCAAAGCTCTTGTCAGGGCAAAAAGTTCAGCTTTCTGGGCTGAGGTGTCTGGGGGAAGAGACCCACTTTCCTTAGTTTCTTCCAGGCTCGCTACAGCATATCCTGCTTTCCTCTCTCCCTTTTCTACAAAACTGCTGCCATCTGTGTGCCAGTTTTCCTCTGGGTCAGATAAAGGTGTCTCTGATAGGTCCCGGCGAGAAGAGTATAACTCGTCTGTGATTTGTATGCATTGGTGATCCAGAGGGGAGGTAGGGGGATCTGGCAGTAAGGTTGCTGGATTTAAAGTCTGGCAGACCCTCAACTTTATTTCTGGAGTGTCAAGGAGGAGGGCTTGGTATTGGGTGATCCTTCCCCCTGTCATCCACCTGTCCCCTTTCGTTTCCAAGACTGCTTGCACCCGGTGAGGCGTATACACTGTGTTGGGCTGACCCAGGTTCAGCTTAGATGCCTCCTTAACCATCAGAGCAGTGGCTGCTACTGCCCGGAGGCAAGTGGGCCACCCTCTGGCCACCTCATCTAGTTATTTTGAGATATAAGACACAGGTTGTAATACGGGCCCCATCATCTGCTCTAACACCCCAAGAGCAGTTCCTGTCCTTCCAGAAACATAGAGTCTAAAAGGCTTCTCCAGGTTGGGGAGGCCTAAAGCTGGGGCTGTAGTGATGGACTCTTTTAGGACATTAAAGGCCACCTTGCAGGTCTCATGCCAGTCGAGTGGCTCTTCCTCTTTCCCCCTTAAATTTTCATATAGGGGTCTGGCCAGATTGCCATAATTAGGAATCCAGATCCTGCAAAACCAGGTCCTTCCTAAAAATCCCCTAAGCTGTTGTATTGTTTGGGGGTACGGGGTATTTAAGATGAGGGATCTCCCCTCGGGGTCAGGCATTCTTTTTCTCTCCGTAATTATAAATCCAAGGTATTTTACTTGGGTTAAGCTAATCTGAGCCTACTTGGGGGATACTCGATAACCCTTTTCATACAGGAAAGTTAGCGTTTTAAATAGTGTCCATTTGAGAGCTGGTAAGATCTGGCCTAGCTATGAGCAAGTCATCCACATACTGTATTAGACTACTGTTTGTTAAAGTTAATTCCCTTAGTTCTCTCCCCGAGGAAGTCCCGAAGATATGAGGGCTGTCCCTAAACCCTTGGGGTAGTCGAGTCCAGTCGAGAGTTGTATGGTCTCTCTTGTTTCCAAGTCCCGCCACTCAAAAGCAAAGAGTTTTTGGGATTCAGGATGGAGAGGAAGGCAAAAGAAAGCACCTTGAAGGTCCAAGACTGAGAAGTACTAGGCATTTCCTGGGACTTGGGATAGGAGGATATATGGGTTTGGGACTATGGGGTGGATGGGAACCACAGCTTCATTAACAGCTCTTAGATCCTGGACGAATCGGTAAGATCCATCTGGTTTTTGAACGGGCAAGATTGGGGTGTTGCAGGGGGACTCACAGCTGATTCGAGTTCCAGTATCTCGGTATTTGTTAACTAATGGTTTAAGACCCTCAAGAGCTACTGGTTTTAAGGGATATTGTCTTTTCCAGGGCTAGGGAGCATTTGGTCTCAGAGAAATCTTTACTGGTGGAACATTTATGGCTAAACCACTGCTGGAGACATCCCACACCTGGGGATTGACATCATCTAGACAAGGGACAGACTCCTCCTTTTCTACCTCTGACTGTAAATATTCAGACATAGGCAAAGAAAATTATCGACTTCTACCTTTGTGTCCCCAAGTCACTCTGGTTTGGAGGCGAAAGTATTATTCTCAAAATGGAAAATTTGGAAGCTGCAAACATGAAAAATTTAAAGAGTCACGCAGAGGCTAGTCACTCTAAGCTAACCCCTAAGACATTTATTGACTGATTTCTAGCTTCTCTTCTTTAACCTTTTTTATCTACAGTAATCCTGTGTGTTCCTTTTAGTTAGGGATTCATTTTTAGACTATCCTGACTCTTCCACTACGTTCCAGTTTTGGGTCTGATACACTTAGAGATGTGCCAAGTGCTTCCTGAATACTATAGAACATAATACTTCCATGCTTATGTAGTGAGTCAATGATTTTAAGTTTATTTGTTACACATTTCAATGTAAAAGTCAATGTGTGAACTAACATATCCACGACTTGGAAAAGTTGGCTTTTTTTTGCTGTGTGTTTGAACTCCTCACCCGACCAAAGGTCATGGAGAGGTCTATTGTTTTTCTAAAATGGTTATAGTGTTGTTTATTTTCTGGTAATTGAATTAGGGTGTGAGTTGCAAAGCCTGTGTTTCTGTTCATTTCATTCCATCTGTTCGGGTTTCTTTCTCTCTCCTGAGTCAGACAGTAATTTCCCATTGGTTGTCCAGTTACCAAGGTTGGTGTCCATGCATCCGTGCTGGTCTCTCCATACATGTCCGGGTGTCCTGTGAAACACTAAGCTTAATTTATTTGGAAATGACCTAGCTATTCAATACACTGTCATCACTCAGTTGAGCAGAGGGAGAGAAATTCAAGTGACAAAACTCCAGAGAAGCTAGTGTCAGAGCGCCCCGGCGTGGCATGCGTGCAGGGGGTTGGGGGGAGTGGGGCGGGGGGCGGAGCGCGGAGATCTCAGGTGTCCTCCCACCCTGGGCCTCTCCAGGCCCGCCGCTGCTCAGTGGCCTCCCCCGGCCCCCATCGCTTTGGCTGCTCAGGGCCGGGTGGTCTCTGCAGCTGCCCGGCATCCTGCCTGAGGCCCCCCCTGCCCACAGGCTGTCTTCCAGTCTCTCTCTGAACCCTCGACTCTTTCTGCCTCTGTCTCACCTGGCGAGAGTGCGTGCGAGTGCCTGTCCCTGTGCCTGGCTGTCGCTCGTTCCCTCTCTCAGGAAGGTCCTCTGCTGGGCCCGTGGCGTGGGGGCAGGACGGGCCTTGGTTTGGGGACAGGGCGGGGCTGAGGCACTCCAGGGGGTTTGCACAGCCGGCAGGATGGGCGCCTGGGGCCCCGGCTGGGCTGCCCCTAAGCCCACAGGAGGCTCCGGGGACCGCGGCCCCGGGCCGACGCCCCGCTCGTCCGGAGCCACGTGACCCTGAGCAGCGAACGGGATGGTGGGGGGCGGGGGGTGGGGGGGCACCGAGACGTCCTCCCCGCTCAAGCAACCCCCATCCCCAACCCCCGCCAGAGCTCCCGCAGCCTCTCCAGGCCGCTCGGGGTCCGGGAAGCGCCCCGGGCCGGGCCAGGCGCGTGATGGCCGGAGGTGGCGTCGGCTGGTCTCCCAGCTGCAGGGCCAGTCCCGGTTTTTCCAATCAGTTTCAACAGTGACGGTCACCCCACATTGTGAGTCTTCTAGATTTCTCACTGACACCCCTGTTAGGGAGTGGCTTTTTAGAGAGATAGGGAAGGCCACTTGGGGGATGATAGTCATGAGAGGAAATAAGGGCTCAGGTGGGATTGCAGATGTCATCCAGGGGGTAAATAGAGACAGTTGTTGCTGGTACCAAGACATGAAGTTTTTTTTCCCCCTTTCCCCAAAAGGCCATATTACGACCACATGGGGGCGCTGAGTAACAGCCCATAGCTCGGCTGGAAGGGTGGGCCTTTGATATTGATACCCTGGGATGGGTTGGACATACCCCCAACCTTTGTCATTAATGCAGATGCAGCCCGGTCTGCTTAGGTTCAGTTGAGAAGCAGTGTGGTTTGCAAGTGAACATGCCTCGTTTAGGGAGAGATCAATAGCCATACAGGGAGATATGATTAGAAAGAGGAAGAACATCATATGATGCATTTTACTTATCTGAGGCAGGATTGATGGGCTTCTGCTTGAACAAGAGCCTGAGATCTTCAACAGGTTCACAGGAGTAGCTGTCCTCTGGCTTTGGAGTCTCAGTTTCTGTCTCCCCCTCCTGTAGGCCATAGGGTTTTATTCTAGAATTGTGGACCCAGGCAGATAGACCCTTCACTTTTACAGCAGTTTAAGTCACTAGAACAACCTGATATGGCCCTGTCCATTTCTCGGACAGCTGGTTTGGACTCCCTTTTTCTTGCCAGGTCTTTACTGATACTTGATCCCCTGGCTTTACCTGGGGATTTTTCAAGTCTTCCTGTGGTTTGTTCTCCATACTGTTGGAGTTCTTGCTGAAACCTTCCCAGGTCAATTATATGTTTTAAGAGTGTATTGGCATCCTCGTCAAGAAACAAATCAGAAGTTAAGAATGGTCGTCCATACATCGTTTCATAAGGACTTAACAATAGTGGCCGTTTGGGGGATGTCCGTAGCCTCATGAGGGCTATGGGCAGCATATGTGTCCACTTATTATGTGTTTGTGACATAGCTTAGCCAGAGCCCTTTTAAGAGTCTGGTTGGCTCTCTCTACCTTTCCTGAAGCTTGAGGCCTCCAGGATGAGCGGAGCCGGTATTTTATGCCTAAGCATGCGGCTAGGTTCTGGGGTATCGTGGCTGTAAGTGATGGTCCGTTGTCACTCTGAAGTGACCGAGGCAGCCCAAACCTAGGCACTATCTCCTTCAGCAGAGCTTTACAGACTTCTGTAGCTCTCTCAGTCTCAGTAGGGAACGCTTCGATCCATCCTGTGAATGTGTCAATAAACACTAGCAAGTAAGAAAACCCTTGGGTCTTGGGCATGGCTGTAAATTCTAAATGCGGAGCGGCATTGCCAGTCCGCTCCTGGGTATGATCCCCGATGTTGGACAGGTGTAATTAGAGGAGGTCTGGTTTTTGGGTTATTTTTTAGACAGGTGTCACAATTTTGTGTGACTTGTTTAACAACCTTAGCTAACTGGGGATGGGAGAGAATAGGCTTAAGCAAGATTTCTAGATTATCTTTTCCAAAATGGGCGCTCTTATGTAAGGAGTTAGTAATGTTTTAAACCTGAGAATCAGGGAGTATTATTTGGGCCTGATCAGGCTGAAACCACCCATGTGACCCAATCTCCCAGCCCCGCTCAGCATATCGGGAATGTCCCCCTGGGGTAAAATCTGGAGTCAGGGTTTCCTTGGGAAAAAGGGGGCAGATAGCAGTGGCAGAGGTAGCTTCCCCGGCAGCTCGTCCTGCCTCTTGATCAGCTTTCCTATTTCCCTGAGCCTCTTTTTCTTGCCCCTTTTGGTGACTCTTGCAGTGGATGACAGCTAATTTTGCAGGAAGTTTGACTGCCTCCAGGAGCCTGAGAATGAGCTCTTTGTGTTTAATAGCAGAGCTTCGGGCACTGAGCATTCCTCTTTCTTTCCAAATTGCTGCACGGGCATGCAGAATGAGGAAAGCATACTTAGAGTCCATACACACATTAATCCTCTTTCCTTCTCCTATCTCCAAAGCTCTTGTCAGGGCAAAAAGTTCAGCTTCCTGGGCTGAGGGGTCTGGGGGAAGAGACCCACTTTCCTTAGTTTCTTCCAGGCTCGCTACAGCATATCCTGCTTTCCTCTCTCCCTTTTCTACAAAACTGCTGCCATCTGTGTGCCAGTTTTCCTCTGGGTCAGATAAAGGTGTCTCTGATAGGTCCCGGCGAGAAGAGTATAACTCGTCTGTGATTTGTATGCATTGGTGATCCAGAGGGGAGGTAGGGGGATCTGGCAGTAAGGTTGCTGGATTTAAAGTCTGGCAGACCCTCAACTTTATTTCTGGAGTGTCAAGGAGGAGGGCTTGGTATTGGGTGATCCTTCCCCCTGTCATCCACCTGTCCCCTTTCGTTTCCAAGACTGCTTGCACCCGGTGAGGTGTATACACTGTGGTGGGCTGACCCAGGGTCAGCTTAGATGCCTCCTTAACCATCAGAGCAGTGGCTGCTACTGCCCGGAGGCAAGTGGGCCACCCTCTGGCCACCTCATCTAGTTATTTTGAGAGATAAGCCACAGGATGTAATACGGGCCCCATCATCTGCTCTAACACCCCAAGAGCAGTTCCTGTCTTTCCAGAAACATAGAGTCTAAAAGGCTTCTGCAGGTTGGGGAGGCCTAAAGCTGGGGCTGTAGTGATGGACTCTTTTAGGGCATTAAAGGCCACCTTGCAGGTCTCATGCCAGTCGAGTGGCTCTTCCTATTTCCCCCTTAAATTTTCATATAGGGGTCTGGCCAGATTGCCATAATTAGAAATCCAGATCCTGCAAAACCCAGTCCTTCCTAAAAATCCCCTAAGCTGTTGTTTTTTTTTGGGCCTACGGGGTATTTAAGTTGAGGGTTCTCCCCTCGGGGTCAGGCATTCTTTTTCTCTCCGTAATTATAAATCCAAGGTATTTTACTTGGGTTAAGCTAATCTGAGCCTACTTGGGGGATACTCGATAACCATTTTCATACAGGAAAGTTAGCGTTTTAAATAGTGTCCATTTGAGAGCTGGTAAGATCTGGCCTAGCTATGAGCAAGTCATCCACATACTGTATTAGACTACTGTTTGTTAAAGTTAATTCCCTTAGTTCTCTCCCCGAGGAAGTCCCGAAGATATGAGGGCTGTCCCTAAACCCTTGGGGTAGTCGAGTCCAGTCGAGAGTTGTATGGTCTCTCTTGTTTCCAAGTCCCGCCACTCAAAAGCAAAAAGTTTTTGGGATTCAGGATGGAGAGGAATGCAAAAGAAAGCACCTTGAAGGTCCAAGACTGAGAAGTACTTGGCATTTCCTGGGACTTGGGATAGGAGGGTATATGGGTTTGGGACTATGGGGTGGATAGGAACCACAGCTTCATTAGCAGCTCTTAGATCCTGGACGAATCGGTAAGATCCATCTGGCTTTTGAACGGGCAAGATTGGGGTGTTGCAGGGGGACTCACAGCTGATTCGAGTTCCAGTATCTCGGTATTTTTTAACTAATGGTTTAAGACCCTCAAGAGCTACTGGTTTTAAGGGATATTGTCTTTTCCAGGGCTAGGGAGCATTTGGTCTCAGAGAAATCTTTACTGGTGGAACATTTATGGCTAAACCAGGGCTGGAGACATCCCACACCTGGGGATTGACATCATCTAGACAAGGGACAGACTCCTCCTTTTCTACCTCTGACTGTAAATATTCAGACATAGGCAAAGAAAATTATCGACTTCTACCTTTGTGTCCCCAAGTCACTCTGGTTTGGAGGCGAAAGTATTATTCTCACCATGGAAAATTTGGAAGCTGCAAACATGAAAAATTTAAAGAGTCACGCAGCGGCTAGTCACTCTAATCTAACCCCTAAGACATTTATTGACTGATTTCTAGCTTCTCTTCTTTAACCTTTTTTATCTACAGTAATCCTGTGTGTTCCTTTTAGTTAGGGATTCATTTATAAACTATCCTGACTCTTCCACTACGTTCCAGTTTTGGGTCTGATACACTTAGAGATGTGCCAAGTGCTTCCTGAATACTATAGAACATATTTTCTGTTTAAAATTCTTCCATGCTTATGTAGTGAGTGAATGATTTTAAGTTTTTTTGTTACACATTTCAATGTAAAAGTCAATGTGTGAACTAACATATTCACGACTTGGAAAAGTTGGCTTTTTTTTGTTGTGTGTTTGAACTCCTCACCCGACCAAAGGTCATGGAGAGGTCTATTGTTTTTCTAAAATGGTTATAGTGTTGTTTCTTTTCTGGTAATTGAATTAGGGTGTGAGTTGCAAAACCTGTGTTTCTGTTCAGTTCATTCCATCTGTTCGGGGTTCTTTCTCTCTCCTGAGTCAGACAGTAATTTCCCATTGGTTGTCCAGTTACCAAGGTTGGTGTCCATGCATCCGTGCTGGTCTCTCCATACATGTCCGGGTGTCCTGTGAAACACTAAGCTTAATTGATTTGGAAATGACCTAGCTGTTCAATACACTGTCATCACTCAGTTGAGCAGAGGGAGAGAAATTCAAGTGACAAAACTCCACAGAAGGTAGTGTCAAAGCGCCCCGGCGTGGCATGCATGCAGGGGATTGGGGGGAGGGGGTGGTGCGCAGAGTGCGGAGATCTCAGGTGTCCTCACACCCTGGACCTCTCCAGGTCCGCCGCTGCTCAGTGGCCTCCCCCCGCCCCCATCGCTTTGGCTGCTCAGGGCCGGGTGGTTTCTGCCGCTGCCCGGCATCCTGCCCGAGGCCCCCCCTGCCCACACGCTGTCTTCCAGTCTCTCTCTGAACCCTCGACTCTTTCTGCCTCTGTCTCACCTGGCGTGGGTGCGTGCGAGTGCATGTGCGTTGTGTGGGCTGTCACTCGTCTGCTCTCCCAGGTAGGTCCTGTCCTGGGCCCGTGGCGTGGGGGCAGGTCGGGCCTCGGTAGGGCGAAAAGGCGGGGCTGAGGCGCTCCAGGGGGTTTGCACAGCCGGCAGGACGGGCGCCTGGGGCCCTGGCTGGGCTGCCTCTAAGCCCGCAGGAGGCTCCGGGGACCGCGGTCCCGGGCCGACGCCCCGCTCGTCCGGAGCCACGTGACCCTGAGCAGCGAAAGGGATGGTGGGGGACAGGGGGTGAGGGGGCACCGAGACGTCCTCGCTGCTCTACCCACCCCCCCTCCCCCCACCCCAGGTCCCGCAGGCATGCCAGGCCCCGGCCGGGCTAGACGGGTGCTGGCCGGGGTTGGCAGTGTGCGGGGCCGTGGCGCCCTCCGCTGGCCCCCGAGCTGCCGGCCCTGGTTGGTCGGAGTCCAGTCGCGGGTCGTGCGGCTCAAGTGCAGCATGCGCCAGGTCGAGAGCTGTGGCCCCAGGCCCGAAGGGCATGTCAGAATGCATGGGAGGCGCCGCGCGGAGCTCTTGGGGGGCCTGACAGCCGCCTCGGTCTAAGGCCATAGCACCCTGAATGTGCCCTATGTCCTCTGATCTGGGAAAATGAGTAGGGCCGGGCCTGGTCAGTACTTGCATGGGAGACCGCCTAGTAGTTAGGCGGTTTTGTGATTTTTCTGAATGCCTAATTCAGAAAGTTTGAATTGGATGACTGCACACAGGAAAACGAATAATGTTTTCGTACATAAACTTAAGAATCCAGCAGCTGGTCTTTCTTTTTCCTGTCCTAACACAGCTAACTGGAAGTCAGTTGCAGTAAGTTCTACTGACTTAAGACCCTCATCCCTAACGGAAGGTATATAGGAAAACCCAGAGTATATCTAAATAAACATGAAAAATAGAACGATGTGAAAAAAAAAAAATTCTCAGTGACATCTTAGTTGGTACATGAAACACGATGATTATGAAAGCACAACCCTTAATCAAGTCCAGGCCATGGAAGCCTGTGACTTTCACTGAGTGTTGACTTCCCTTTCAGCTGAGGTTGTAAAAAGTGCTTTGTAAAATCCTGAGGTTTGAAGCACTTGTAACCTCCTGAAGAGACTGCAATCAGAAGGCTTTCTAGAATATCCTGACGCTGTGGTGAGCTCATGCAATACATTCTGCAGAGGTCGGAAGACAGACATGTTGGGAAGTGGGGATGACTTCTACTGCACTTAGGGAGAAAGGGCATGTACAAGTGGAGAAGCAACACCACAGTGACGGAATCTTTAAAGACTCCATACATGGAGAAGGAAATGGCAACCCACTCCAGTATTCTTGGCTGGAATAATCCATGGACAGAGGAGTCTGGCGGGCTGAAGTCCACGGGATTCCATGAATGATCGTGTGTGCACGAGGGTGGAGGGAGACGGGTTGGTAGCAAGAAACTGGTAGAACTAATAAATAAAACAACAACAACAACAACAAAAACTAAAGACTCGATAAAAATGACAATGACTGGTAGGAATAAACCTTCAGAAGTGCCTTCTCAGACCTCCCGTCTGAAGCACAAGCGTAATAAAGACATTGAGTTTTCATGGTCTCAGACAAAATTAGACTGGCTTATAACAATGGGCAGAGAGGCTCCTCTAAGTCATCGGGGCTGGGCTTTACTGGAGGATGCATATCGATTGAGTGCATGGCTGTGTGTTATGGAAATATGTCTTACTGGCAGGGCGAAGGCATCTTCTTGAAGAACACAGCAAATAACACTACAAATTCAAGGAACTTGGCTACAATGACAATAGCTGATTTCATGTTGGCTACTGCTTGGCAGAGCTGGGTTCGCCTCTCCCATTAAGTACCTCAGTGGCCAGCTGTGAATGTAACCATTAGTTTATCACTTAGAAACCGAACCTAATACTTGCCATGTGCACTAGTGCAAGAACAGTGCAATACCCAACAGGTAAAGGAATATGACAAGTGCCCACCAAGTCAAACAAAAGAGGAGGAGATAGGGAATCTATCTGAAAAACAATTTAGAATAATGATAATAAAAATGATCCAAATCTTGAAAACAAAATGGAGTTACAGATAAATAGCCTGGAGACAAAGATTGAAAAGATGCAGGAAATGCTTAACAAAGACCTAGAAGAAATAAAAGAGAGTCAATTAAAAATGAATAATGCAATGAATGAGATCAAAAACACTTTGGAGCGAACCAAGAGTAGAATAACGGAGACAGAAGATAGGATAACTGAGGTAGACAATAGAATAGTGGAAATAAATGAAGCAGAGAGGAAAAAAGAAAAAAATGATCAAAAGAAATGAGGACAACCTCAGGGACCTCTGGGACAATGTGAAACGCCACACATTCGAATCATTGGAGTCCCAGAAGAAGAAGACAAAAAGAAAGGCCATGAGAAAATACTCGAGGAGATAATAGCTGAAAACTTCCCTAAAATGGGGAAGGAAATAGCCACCCAAGTCCAAGAAACCCAGAGAGTGCCAAACAGGATAAACCCAAGGCGAAACACTCCAAGACACATATTAATCAAATTAACAAAGATCAAACACAAAGAACAAATACTAAAAGCAGCAAGGGAGAAACAACAAATAACACACAAAGGAATTCCCATAAGGATAACAGCTGATCTACCAATAGAAACCTTCCAGGCCAGAAGGGAATGGCAGGACATAATGAAAGTAATGAAAGAAAATAATCTACAACCTAGATTACTGTACCCAGCAAGGATCTCATTCAGATATGAAGGAGAAATCAAAAGCTTTACAGACAAGCAAAAGCTGAGAGAATTCAGCACCACCAAACCAGCTCTTCAACAAATGCTAAAGGACCTTCTCTAGACAGGAAATGCAGAAATGTTGTATAAACATGAACCCAAAACAACAAAGTAAATGGCAACGGGACCACACCTATCAATAATTACCTTAAATGTAAATGGGTTGAATGCCCCAACCAAAAGACAAAGATTGGCTGAATGGATACAAAAACAAGACCCTTATATATGCTGTCTACAAGAGACCCACCTCAAAACCAGAGACACATACAGACTAAAAGTGAAGGGCTGGAAAAAAATATTTCACGCAAATGGAGACCAAAAGAAAGCAGGAGTCACAATACTCATATCAGATAAAATAGACTTTCAAATAAAGGATGTGAAAAGAGACAAAGAAGGACACTACATAATGATCAAAGAATCAATCCAAGAAGAAGATATAACAATTATAAATATATATGCACCCAACATAGGAGCACCGCAATATGTATGGCAAACGCTAATGAGTATGAAAGAGGAAATGAATAGTAACACAATAATAGTGGGAGACTTTAATACCCCACTCACAACTATGGATAGATCAACTAAACAGAAAATCAAAAAGGAAACACAAACCTTAAATGATACAATGGACCAGCTAGACCTAATTGATATCTATAGGACATTTCACCCCAAAACAATCAATTTCACCTTTTTCTCAAGTCCACACGGAACATTCTCCAGAATAGATCACATCCTGGGCCATAAATCTGGTCTTGGAAAATTCAGAAAAATTGAAATCATCCCAGTCATCTTTTCTGACCACAGTGCAGTAAGATTAGATCTCAATTACAGGAAAAAAATTGTTAAAAATTCAAACATATGGAGGCTAAATAACACGCTTCTGAATAACCAAAAAATCATAGAAGAAATCAAAAAAGAAATCAAAATATGTATAGAAATGAATGAAAATGAAAACACAACAACCCAAAACCTATGGGACACTGTAAAAGCAGTGCTAAGGGGAAGGTTCATAGCATTACAGGCTTACATCAAGAAACAAGAAAAAAGCCAAATAAATAACCTAACTCTACACCTAAAGCAATTAGAGAAGGAAGAAATGAAAAACCCCAGGGTTAGCAGAAGAAAAGAAATCTTAAAAATTAGGGCAGAAATAAATGCAAAAGAAACTAAAGAGACCATAGCAAAAATCAACAAAGCTAAAAGCTGGTTTTTTGAAAAAATAAACAAAATTGACAAACCATTAGCAAGACTCATTAAGAAACAAAGAGAGAAGAACCAAATTAACAAAATAAGAAATGAAAAGGGTGAGATCACAACAGACAACACTGAAATACAAAGGATCATAAGAGACTACTACCAGCAGCTCTATGCCAATAAAATTGACAACTTGGATGAAATGGACAAATTTTAGAAAAGTATAACTTTCCAAAACTGAACCAGGAAGAAATAGAAGATCTTAACAGACCCATCACAAGCAAGGAAATCGAAACCGTAATCAAAAATCTTCCAGGAAACAAAAGCCCAGTACCAGATGGCTTCACAGCTGAATTCTACCAAAAATTTAGAGAAGAGCTAACACCTATCTTACTCAAACTCTTCCAGAAAATTGCAGAAGAAGGTAAACTTCCAAACTCATTCTATGAGGCCACCATCACCCTAATTCCAAAACCACACAAAGATGCCACAAAAAAAGAAAACTACAGGCCAATATCACTGATGAACATAGATGCAAAAATCCTTAGCAAAATTCTAGCAAATAGAATCCAACAACATCTTAAAAAAATCATACACCATGACCAAGTGGGCTTTATCCCAGGAATGCAAGGATTCTTCAATATCTGCAAATCAATCAATGTAATACACCACATTAACAAATTGAAAGATAAAAACCATATGATTATCTCAATAGATGCAGAGAAAGCCTTTGACAAAATTCAACACTCATTTATGATTAAAACTCTCCAGAAAGCAGGAATAGAGGGAACATACCTCAACATAATAAAAGCTATAGGGTGGGATGTTTCAAAAGAACAGCATGTATATTATCTATGGTGAATCAGATCACTAGCCCAGGTGGGATGCATGAGACGAGTGCTCGGGCCTGGTGCACTGGGAGGACCCAGAGGAGTCGGGTGGAGAGGGAGGTGGGACGGGGGATCGGGATGGGGAATACGTGTAACTCAATGGCTGATTCGTGTCAATGTATGACAAAACCCACTGAAATGTTGTGAAGTAATTGGCCTCCAACTAATAAAATAAAATTTAAAAAAAAAAAAAAAAAGAAAAAAAAAAGCTATATATGACAAACCCACAGCAAGCATCACCCTCAATGGTGAAAAATTGAAAGCATTTCCCCTGAAATCAGGAACAAGACAAGGGTGCCCACTCTCACCACTATTATTCAACATAGTCTTGGAAGTTTTGGCCACAGCAATCAGAGCAGAAAAAGAAGTAAAAAGAATCCAGATAGGAAAAGAAGAAGTGAAACTCTCGTTGTTTGCAGTTTACATGATCCTCTACATAGAAAACCCTAAATACTCTTCCAGAAAATTACTAGAGCTAACCAATGAATATAGTAAAGTTGCAGGATATAAAATTAACACACAGAAATCCCTTGCATTCCTATATACTAACAATGAAAAAACAGAAAGAGAAATTAAGGAAACAATACCATTCTCCATTGCAACAAAAAGAATAAAATACTTAGGAGTATATCTACCTAAAGAAACAAAAGACCTGTACATAGAAAACTATAAAACACTGATGAAAGAAATCAAAGAGGACACAAACAGATGGAGAAACATACCGTGTTCATGGATTGGAAGAATCAATATTGTCAAAATGGCTATTCTACCCAAAGCAATCTATAGATTCAATGCAATCCCTATCAAACTACCAACGGTATTTTTCACAGAACTAGAACAAATAATTTCACAATTTGTATGGAAATACAGAAAACCACGAATAGCCAAAGTAATCTTGAGAAAGAAGAATGGAACTGGAGGAATCAACCTGTCTGACTTCAGTCTCTACTACAAAGCCACAGTCATCAAGACAGTATGGTACTGGCACAAAGACAGAAATATAGATCAATGGAACAGAATAGAAAGCCTAGAGATAAATCCACGAACCTATGAACACCTTATCTTTGACAAAGGAGGCAAGGATATACAACGGAAAAAAGACAACTGCTTTAACAAGTGGTGCTGGGAAAACTGGTCAACCACCTGTAAAAGAATGAAACTAGAACACTTTCTAACACCACACACAAAAATAAACTCAAAATGGATTAAAGATCTAAATGTAAGACCAGAAACTATAAAACTCCTAGAGGAGAACTTAGGCAAAACACTCTCCGACATGAATCACAGCAGGGTCCTCTATGACCCACCTCCCAGAATATTGGAAATAAAAGCAAAAATAAACAAATGGGACCTAATGAAACTTAAAAGCTTCTGCACTACAAAGGAAACTATAAGTAAGGTGAAAAGACAGCCCTCAGATTGGGAGAAAATAATAGCAAATGAAGAAACAGACAAAGGATTAATCTCAAAAATATACAAGAAACTCCTGAAGCTCAATTCCAGAAAAATAAATGACCCAATCAAAAAATGGGCCAAAGAACTGAACAGACATTTCTCCAAAGAAGACATACAGATGGCTAACAAACACATGAAAAGATGCTCAACATCACTCATTATTAGAGAAATGCAAATCAAAACCACAATGAGGTACCATTACACGCCAGTCAGGATGGCTGCTATCCAAAAGTCTACAAGCAATAAATGCTGGAGTGGGTGTGGAGAAAAGGGAACCCTCTTCCACTGTTGGTGGGAATGCAAACTAGTACAGCCACTATGGAAAACAGTGTGGAGATTTCTTAAAAAACTGGAAATAGAACTGCCATTTGACCCAGCAATACCACTTCTGGGCATACACACCACGGAAACCAGATCTGAAAGAGACACGTGCACCCCATTGTTCATCGCAGCACTGTTTATAATAGCCAGGACATGGAAGCAGCCTAGATGCCCATCAGCAGATGAATGGATAAGGAAGCTGTGGTACATATACACCATGGAATATTACTCAGCCATTAAAAAGAATTCATTTGAATCAGTTCTAATGAGATGGATGAAACTGGAGCCCGTTATTCAGAGTGAAGTAAGCCAGAAAAATAAAGAACATTACAGCATACTAACACATATATATGGAATTTAGAAAGATGGTAATGATAACCCTATATGCAAAACAGAAAAAGAGACACAGAAGTACAGAACAGACTTTTGGACTCTGTGGGAGAAGGTGAGGGTGGGATGTTTCAAAAGAACAGCATGTATTTTATCTATGGTGAAAGAGATCAGTAGCCCAGGTGAGATGCATGAGACGAGTGCTTGGGCCTGGTGCACTGGGAGGACCCAGAGGAGTCGGGTGGAGAGGGAGGTGGGAGGGGGGATCGGGATGGGGAATACGTGTAACTCTATGGCTGATTCGTGTCAATGTATGACAAAACCCACTGAAATGTTGTGAAGTAATTGGCCTCCAACTAATAAAATAAAATTAAAAAAAAAACAAACTGAGCTATCCTAAAAATTAAAAAAAAAAGCTACCTCTTCTATGCAACATCTGTGTGTCTTCTGTCTGTCTTCTTCCTCGCTGATGCCACTCATCCCTTGGGTATTCCTGGTCCTGCTGGGGCTGGACCTCGGCAATTTTGGTCAATGCTTTGGATCCTAGTGGAAAAACATGCTGTTAATCCTACTTTTGCGAGGATTAAAACCATCGTAAAAACTGGAATTTGCTTAAATATTTTTGGTTTAAATATATCTTGTGTATATAATTACCCAGATTACTGTTGAGTATTAGATTGCTATGTTACAATATGTATGGCATACAGGAGTTCCACTGTTATTGATATGATATGTGGTGGAGAGGTATTTGGTGGTGCAAGTGATTTAAATGATGTGTTCACAGTGTTTATATTCCTGTTATGTGGTTAATGGGTCTTGGATTCACGTTTGAAATATGACTCCCTTGTCTTTTGTGATGCATGAGAAGTGCTGAAATTGAAGATGATGCAGGTTAAGTCTAGGGTTGAGGGTGTGAGTAGGGTGGGGGGGAGGGTGTGGGTTAGGTTAAGGGTATGGATTAGGGTGTGGGTTACATTGTGGCTTAGGGGTTAGAAGTTAGGGGTGTGGGTGAGGGTGAGGGCTGAGGGGTGAAGGTGTCAGGTTAGGGTTGGGATGATGCGTTAGGGTTAGTGTGTCAGGTTAGGGTTAGGGGGTCGGGTTGGTGTTAGGTTCTGGGATAGGGTTACGGTGTTGGTTAGGGTTAGGGTGTCGTGTTGGGGTTAGGGTTAGGGCAAGGGCGAGGGCAATTTCGCCTGGGACCTTATGGAGGGGCCTCACAGTCAAAGGTAAAGGCAAAGTCACATCCACACTTCTGTTCCATCCCCTTTGCTCTATAGTAGAGCTCTAGTAAGCCTAGGCCTGGTAGGAAAACTCTTGGCTCCTGTGGGGACACATCCTGTGTGTGAATCTGCATACCAGACCTAGGGGCCACAGGGCGCCTGTTTTCTTCTGGGAGAGGGGACCCTGAAGCGGTGTTGCCTGGCAACAGCTTGAAAATCCATTAAATTGCACTTTACGTACCTCTGACAAAGCTAGATTTGCTCCACCTTTTCGCCATTTGGAAGCAAACCTTCCATACCCTCTCCCCAAGTAGGCAATGGGCCTACTTTGAGTAGAAAGTCCCCTTGAGGAGCTGAGCCCAGGAAGGCACCCAGTCATGTCAAACACACTCCAGCTGCTTACTTCCTCATGGGCAGTATCACTATCAGCTAGGAATGTCTTTGCAAGGATTGAAAAGGGAAGGGGAGATACATGGCCCTGCCTCTGAAATTTCAGTCCTCTGAGCAGAACTGGAATTCAATTGTATCAGCGAAACTGTGCCTTCCAAAGAGGCTTGCAAACACACCCCGAGTGGCTGCCTCTTCTTCCCTGAAGAAGGCTCCCTTTCCCTGCATCCTGCGGACTCCCTGTCCCAGCCTCCTGGAAAAGCGCTTCTTGGAGTTCCTTCTTGGAGTTCCTTTCTTAGTTGCAGTTATCCCTCAACTTGGGGCCATAGGGAGTAGCCCCACACTCACAGGGGAAGGCAGACCCACCTCCACACATCTCTTCCATCCCCTTTGCTCTGTAGGACAATTCTAGTGAGCCTAGGTCTGTCAGAAAATTCTTGGCTTTGACGGGAACACACCCTGTGTGTGAACCTGCATACCCGACCTAGGGGCCACAGGGCGCCTGTTTTGCTCGAGTGGGCCTTGAAGCAGTACAGCCTAGTGAGAGCTTGAAAATCCATCCAATTGCTCCTTTCTTACCTCTGACACCTAGCTTTGTTCCACCCTTTGGCAGTGTGGAGGGAAGAGGGCCCAACCCCGTCCTCAAGGGGACATGGGGCCTACTTTGAGAGGAAAGGCCCCCTTGAGGAGCTGAGCCCATCAAGGCACCCAGTCATGTCAAATATACTCCCACTGCTTGCTTCTTCATGGGTAGTACCACTATCAGCTTGGAATGTCTTTGCAAGGATCACAAAGGGAAGGGGAGATACACGACCCTGCCTCTGGAACTTCGGTCCTCTGAGCAGACCTGAGTGCTCTAGGGAGCCTAGGACTGTCAGGAAAATTCTTGGCTCCTACGGGGACACACCCCATATGTGAACCTGCATAACGGACCTCGGGCCACAGTGTGCCTGCTTCTCTCGGTGTGCCTAAAGCGGTGCAGCCTAGCAACAGCTATTGAGCCTAGGTCTGTCTGGAACATTTTGGATCCTGTGGGGAAAACACCCTGTGCACACCCCTAGATACCGGGCCTAGGGGCCAAAATTCTCACATGTCTCCTGGGGAACCCTAACACAGTGTGACCTAGCAACTGCTTGAAAATCCATCCCATTGCTGTTTTCCTCCTTCTGATACAGCTAGCATTGCTCCTTGCTTTGGGATATCTCAAGCAAGGGGCGAGTCCATAACTGCTCTCCTGGGGCCCAATGGATGTGCAAGGTGCCCTCAACCAGGTGACCCCAGCATGCCACCTGGCCCCCTCAGACACACTCCCGCAGCCTTCTTCCTCATGGGAAGCACCTCTCTGACCCAGGAATGTGTTTGCAAGGCTCGGAATGTGCAGGGAGACACATGGCCCTGACTCTGGAATTGAGGTCCTTGGGGCAGGCCTGCAGGTCTGACATCTGAGAAGCAAAACACTTGCTGCAAATAGAGGCCTGAAAACACACTCTGTGTATGACTTTCCTTCCTCCAAGGAAGATAGCTTTCCCAGTCTCCTGCATGCTGAGTGTCACACAGCTGGAATGTGCTTGCGTGGAGGTCATGATTCAGTGGCAATGGCCCCTGAGGCCCTGTGCCCAGGTAGGGCGCCCACACTCACAGGCAAATCAAAGCAACTTCCAAATGAGTCAGCTCTTCACATCTAGTGGCCAAAGTATTGGAGTTTCAGGTTCAATATTAGTCTTTCCAATGTATATTCAGACCTGATTTCCTTTAGGATGGAGTGGTTGGGTCCTCTTATAGTCTAAGCAAACTTCAAGCATCTTCTTCAGCACCACAGTGCAAAAGCATCAAATCTTTGGCTGTCAACTTTCTTTATAGTCCATCTTTCACATCCATACATGATATGGAAAAACCTTAGCCTTGACTAGACGGATCTTTGTTGGCAAAGCAATGTCTCAGCTTTTTAATATGCTGTCTAGTTTGGTTATCACTTTCCTTCCAAGTCGTAAGCATCTTTTAATTTCATGGCTGCAGTCACCATCTGCAATGATTTCCGAGCCCCGAAAAATGAAATCTGCCACTGTTTCCACTGTTTTCTCATCTATTTGCCAAGAAGTGATGAGACTGGATGCAGTGATCTTAGTTGCCTGAACGCTGAGCATTAAGCTAACTATTTCACTCTCCTCTTTCTCTTTCATCAAGAGGCTCTTTAGTTCTTCACTTTCTGCCATCAGGGTGGTGTCATCTGCATATCTGAGGTTATTAATATTTCTCCCAGCAATCTTGATTCCAGTTTGTGCTTCATCCAGTGCAGCATTTCTCACGATGCCCTATATATAAGCAGATATAAGTTAAATAAGCAGGGTGCCAATATACAGCCTTGACATATTCCTTTTCCTATTTAGAACCAGTCTGTTGGTCCAGGTCCAGTTCTGTTTCTTCCTGACCTGCATATAGGTCTTTCAAGAGGCAGGTCAGGTGATCTGGTATTCTTATCTCTTTCAGAATTTTCCCCAGTTTATTGTGATACACACAGTCAAAGGCTTTGGCATAGTCAACAAAGCAGAAATAAGTGTTTTTCTGGAACTCTCTTGCTTTTTCAATTATCCAGTGGATTTTGGCAATTTGATCTCTGGTTCCTCTGCCTTTTCTAAATCCATCTTGAACATTTGGAATTTCACGGTTGACATATTGCTGAAGCCTGGCTTGGAGAATTTTGAGTGTTACTTTACTAGCATGTGAGATGAGTCCAGTTGTGTGACAGTTTGAACATTCTTTGTCATTGCCTTTCTTTGAGACTGGAATGAAAACTGAGCTAACAACCTAGATGTTTTCAATCGCATATGCTAAAAGAACTGCCTTTGCAGTTTCCAAGGGAAAAAAGTTTCATTTTAACCAATTTTCTCTGAAGTTCAAGGAATATCATGGACATCCTCCATCAAAAAGTCATCTTTCTTTTATGTAATCACAGTTTCATGCCTAAATTATAGACCAACTCATGCTCAAATTGACTCTGATATCAGGGGCAGATCAGCTAGCTGATAAAAAGCTTGGATTGTCCCTCTGGAGGAAAGTGAGACCTTGGTCCCAAGAGAAGAATCTGAGGGCTTAAGGGAATTTGCAGGAGTGGGGAAATCTTGGTCCATCCTACATGTACCGTACTTAAAGAATGCTTATTTATTTTACGGAAGTAAAAAAAAAAAAAAAACAGATGATAAAAACAAATATAAATCACTGAAAGGTAAATAAATTCATCATCTGTGATTGAAAGCTGCATTCTAAGAAAGCTGTGTTCTCTTAACCTAGAGAGTAGACTAAATTCCAGTCTGGTACCAGCTTACCAGATAACAAACAAAAAGCGTTGTTTATGGGTAAGCTCAGGAAAGTCTTTTCCATGTATCTTGAGGTAGCAGTATTTTTGCAAAGGCATCAGTGTGAAACCATGGAAGGTATGTTTAAAACCTGATTAGATAAAAATTGACAAAATAAAAATTGACAAAATTGACAAAATAAAAATTGACAAAAAAAGTGACAAAATAGTCACTGCTGTGACTTGAAACACTTTAATATGATAACTAGAATTATAACTGACAGCATTTTACCAGGACATATCAGATTTTCATGGATGTCACGTAGTTTCTAGGATACCTACATTAGTAACTGAAGGAGTCTTTGGGCTTAGAAAAGAAAACAACAGTCTCAAAGGCCCTTGCTTGTATCATTTAACATTGGAGAAAACAAAATCGAACTTTAGGTCCCACCCTGAGGCTCCAGGCCGGTTATATCTATCTATTTTCCCATGCAGCGTAGTGCCTGCTGGAAGTCCAAGGGATTTATCCTGCCTGGTAATTTCACCAGCTGGGACTCCACAACCCTTAGTCTGGCCGGCTGACCCAGCCCTGCTTCCAGCACTTTGCAGGCCAGCAGGCCCTTGACCACCTGCTGGGACAGGAAAGGGAAGGGTCCACGAATTGCATCCTAGAAACTTAGTAGGGTGCATGTATTTAAAAACCTGGTGGCCACCCAGGCAGGAGAGAAGGGAGGAGGGCACCTTGCTGCCCTTTCATGGGGGAATCTGTGGCTGTCCTGCTGAGAGGGGGCCTTTCCATGGGGACCCTGTGCAATAAGTTTGGTGTTTTGGAACTGAATAATTAGAACGTGTAAAATTTTTAATTTATGTGGTGCTTTAATTAAAAAAAAAAAAAAAACAAGCAGCTCCATGTTTTCTGCAAATTGAGGCCTCAAACTTGAAGGCCTATTTTCCTCCCACTGTGGCATTCTATGAAGAAATGTGCGTTTTTTTAAAGAAAAGGGTCAGAAAAGTGAGGGAAACAGAAAAGCCAGAGGTGCCCCAGGAGTTTGGTGAAGGTCTTAGGAGGTCACTTGTAAATGCTGCTGGCCATCGGGAGGCAGTCTCTTGTGACCAATGGGCACAGAGCTCTGCAGGCTTGTCCTTTGCATGGATGTTCTTGTTTGTGGAAATCCAGCTCAGAGCCATCTCCTGATGTGTAAGAATTTCCCAGACTAGACCCCTAGGCAAATCCCACAGGGCCAGGGACTCCTTTCTTCATTGTATTTGTCTGTTTGACTGAAAACCAGAAATGGCATATTTTTCTTTCAATCTGGTCTATCATCCAGGCCTTGGAGTAATATTTCCCCTCCCCCTCAATAGGCTTGGGTTCCGGTGATGAATTATAGTCAGTTGTCCATGATTTCGCAGATGAGGAAACTGAGAGTCGGAGAGGGTGGAGGACTGTCCAAGGGAGAATGGGATATCCTTCCAGGAACACTGGCTCCTGGGTTTTTAATGAGCTTCCTACCCAGCATGGTCATTAAGTGGCAAGGGCTGACATTGAGAATAAACTATTGGTGGAAATGAAAAAGGCTTTTTGAAAGAATGTGCCTACCAGCTGTGCATCTTATGGAGTATTTTCATTGTACTTCCCAGCCCTTGGAAAGTGCTGGGCACAGGGCAGATGCTTCATCATTTTTATTGAATAAGTTCAATGTCACACAATTGTATCTGTAGTGTCAGCAACACTATGAGGTATATTAGAACAGTGGTGGTCCCAGTTGGTAGCAACAAGGATATTTTTAAAAAATGAAACAAATCTCTCTGATCATCACCAAGGCTATCAGAGGTCTACTGCAGACTCCACACAAGGGAGGGTCTACCTCTTGGGACATCCCCACTTCAGCATCTCCCTAAACCAGCAATCTAGGACAGCTGAGTACACTTGAAGTTCCTTCCTTGACCTTGGGAGTTTTTTTGGAAGACAATTTTTTGACAGACAGGGGTGGGGCAAGGTTTTGGGATGTTTCAAGTGCAGTCCATTTATTGTGCACTCTATTTCTGTTTCTGTTCCCTGGAGGCTCAGTTGGTAAAGAGTCTGCCTGCAATGAGGGAGACCCGGGTTTAATCCCTGGGTCAGGGAAATCCCCTGGAGAAGGAAATGACAGCCCACTCCAGTATTCTTGCCTGAAGAATTCAATGGACTGAGGAGCCTGGTGGGCTACCAAGGGCTGGACATGGCTGAGTGATCAAACTCTTATTTCTATTATTATTTCACCAGCTCCACCTCAGATCATCAGGCATTAGATCCTAGAGGTTGGGGGCCCCTGCTTTAGTTCCCTCTTTCATCTTCTACACAGCTCCAGCATGCTTCCTCCTCCTCTTCCACCTGCAGAACTACCTGCTGGGCTTCTCTGAGTGTGATTAAGAGTTTCCTTCCCTCACTGTCTTTCCTCTGAGTCCCTTTTCCTAAATGGGTTTCCATGATCTCCTTTAGGCACTTTTTCCCCAGGTGGTGCTAGTGGTAAAGAACCTACCTGCCAATGCAGGAATCCTATCCCTGGGTTGGGAAGATCCCCTGGAGGAGGGCACCCAGCCCACTCCAGTATTCTTGCCTGGAAAATTCCCATGGACAGAGGAGCCTGGTGGGCTCTGACAGTCAGACCTGATTGAAGCGACTTAGCACAGCATACCATAGGACCTTTGAACTGCAGACTCATGTGATTGTTTGGATTCTTTGGAGTCCCTTGTTATTCCACCTGTATGTTAGGGTCAGCTTGTATATTGCTTCCTAAAGGCCTGGAGAGGGTAATAGACAGGAAGGCCAGGGGTCTCCAGACAGAGGGAATAGGCTGCAAGTGTCAGACGTTTTTTCATCTCTTAAGCAGCTGGAGGAACGAAACGAGTGCTACATTTTTTCCCCTTCTCAATACAAATTTAAGAGGTTTCTCTTAAAATTTTGTGTTGCTATGATGACTCCTGGCTCCACCTGAACTTAACTTTTCTCAAACCTTCAGCTAAGCAATGCATTTTGTCTTAAGGAAAGGTTTGTCTTAAGCTATGTTAATATACTACGTATTTCTGCTAGACTCTGTCTTCAGGTCGGTTCCCCCTAAAGGCTCAGAACCGACTTGACAAACCAATATGTTTTACTCATACCTGTTCTCCTAATCTATGTTAATGAAATGATATATTTGCTTGGAAATCTGCCTTTCTTCAAAATTCATGTCAATCATTCTATGGCCCGGGATGACTCACCTGCTGCCAATATTATCTCAATGCATGTTGTGGGTGAGGGGCCTGGTGTCATTCTCTGAGACATTGCCTTTCTTTCATTAGCAGACTGCTAGTGGCTGTATAACATCTGCCTAAAGACTAGCAGGGGGTACTCTTACTGCCCCCGTCTGATGTCTGTGTCAGCAGCTTTCTCTATCTCTTTTATACTTTAATAAAACTTTATGACACAAAAGCTCTGAGCGATCAAGCTTTGTCAACTGGCCCTGGATTGAATTCTTCTCCTCTGGAGGCCAAAAATCCTGGCGCCTTTTGTGGTTCAGCAATGACCTTTCAGTCTTTTGTAATTCATATTGAATCTTCATTTCAGATTGAAGATGCATTCCATGGTATTGCCATCTTAAGTCTTTCCATCGCTATGGAATATCTGTGCATGTATTCAGGATATTTTTCAGCAATCGTGTATAATTTCCAATGTGCCAGTCTTGTCATCCTCATTACACCCATGGCAAAATATTTTATTAATGTTGACACTATCAAAAGGAAATTGTTTTTTTAAATTCCTTTTCAGATTATTATTTGCTAGTGTATACAGATAAAACTGTGTAATCATTCATTTTTATCAGCTTGGACAGCTTGATAGTTGTCTTTACTTTCTTTACTTCCTCATACTTTAAGATTATCCTAGCTTATATATTTACTGTCTCGCCCCTAGTCTCAATCGTTTATTCAAAGAATTTCTGTCCTTTTTTTTAAACACTGAATTATTTTTGACAATGCTGGGTCTTTGTAGTTAGATGCCTAGTTGTAGTGAGCAGAGGCTACCTTCTAGTTGACTTGCCATGGCTTCTCATTGCAGCGCTTTCTCTGGTTGCAGAACTTGGGCTCTGGAGCATGGAAGTACTTCAATAGTTGTACGGGGGCTTAGTTGCCCCTGGGCATGTGGAATCCTCTAGGACCAGGGTTTGAACCAGTGTTCCCTGCATTGGTAGGCAGATCCTTTACCACTGGGCCACCAGGGACATTTCCTGTTCTTTTTCATTATAGAGTGATATTTAAAACATACATGTAGGAGCTAAATATGCTCAGCTGACAATATTTGGAAATATATACATGTATTCCAGCTTATATATTCAGTTGAGGGTAATTTGTGATGATGTCTCCATGAATCTTGTAACCTTTCCTTTTGTTTATCCATAACTTACCATTCCAATGGTAAGATACCTGGCTTCCACCACTTGTCATGTATGGAATTCAGTGCTTGTCCCATGTGGTTACTGAAACAACTGTCAGACTGTCTTCCAAAGGGGGCTGTGCATGCATCCCACCAGTATCTTGAGTATGTTTCTGTAGGAGAGTTTACTATCAGTATACCCTCCGTGGCCAGGTGTCTATTTCAATCTTTACCAGTTATGAATGGGCTTGTTTGCTCTAGTGTTCTTGGACAATTTGAGGACTCCTGTCTAGTTATGAGGGACACAGGAATCTCCTTGAGGCTTGGCAGGGCAATCAGCACACTTCTCGAGGTGAGGAGGGAGACCCAGGGTCCCTTTCCAGTTGCCATAGGGATATTGGGATTCCTACCAATTTTCAAGAGGAGTCAGGCATCATCACCTTTTGAATCATTGAATTCTGCATGCCTCTCGAGGTGTCAACGGGATGTGAGGCCTCCTGTCGATAAGAGGCGGGGACCTAGGACTTTCTCTATGCTCTCCATAGGGGATTCACACATCCCTTCATCCTGTGAGATGAAAGATGAGCCTGCATTCAAGCCACTGTAGGGAAATCGGACCTTCTTTTGAGTCAGGGCGTCTCAGGGTCAATTCCACTTGAGGCAGCAAACTCAGGGTCCCTCCCACATACTTACTGCTGAGAGACACCTCCTCTGGTTGTGCTTGTGGAATGGTGGCATACCTCTTGAGTGGAAGCCAGGGAATCAGCTCTCATTTCAAGATGATTTGGGGTACATGGAGCTTTCCTCGAGTTGCTGTGCTGAACTTGGTGTTCTTCTAGACTTGGGACAGTGTTCTCGGGGAATCTCTGCAGTTGCCTAAAGGAAGCCAACCCACTTGTCGTGTTTGATGCAGAACACGGGATGGCTCTGAAGCCAATGCAGTGGAATAGGGACTCATCTCGAGTTGATTTGGGATACACGAAGCTATTTCCCATTGCTGCAGTGACATCAGGGTCCCTCTGGACTTGAGACAGTGTTCTTGGGGACTCTCTGGAATTCCATCAAGCAAGTAATGGCTCCTTACGTATTTGATGGGGAACACGGAATTGCTCTGCATGCAATGCAGGGGAATCAAGCCTCATCTCGCGGCGAGAAGGCAGTCTCATGGTTTCTCTCGAGTTGCGGCGCGAACCTGGGGTATATTCTCCAGGTACGGCGGGGATGGCCCTTCAAAACTCATGTTTGTTCAGCGACGTCAGGACTCCTGTCTAGTTACGAGGGACACCTCAGGAATCTCTTCGAGGCTTGGCAGGGCAATAGGGACGCTTCTCAATGTGAGGCGGGAGACCCAGGGTTCCTTTCCAGTTGCCACAGTGAGACTGGGATTCCTATCAATTTTCAAGAGGAGTCAGGCGTCATCACCTTTTGAAACATTGAATTCCGCCTACCTCCATGTCAAAGGGATGTGAGACCTCCTGGCGTGATGAGGCCAGGACTTAAGGCTTTCTCTAGGGTCTCCGTATTGGATTCAGACATCCCTTCATCTTGTGCAATGAAAGACGACCCTGCATTCAAGCCACTGCAGGGAAATCCGGCCTTCTTTCTTGTCAGGGCATTCGGACTCCATTCCACTTGAGGCAGCAAACTCAGGGTCCCTCCCCCATATCTATTGATGAGAGAAGCCTCCTCTTGGGGTGCTTGTGGAAAGTTGGCATACCTCTTAAGTTGAATCCTGGGAATCTGCTCTCATCTCGAGATGATTTGGGGTACATAGAGCTTTCCTCAAGTTGCTGTGCTGAACCTGGTGTTCCTCTAGACATGGGACGGTGTTTTCGGGGAGTCTCTGGAGTTGCCTAAAGAAAGTGAAGCAACTTGTCTTGCTTGATGGGGAAAGCGGAATTTCTCTGGAGCTAATGTGGCAGAATCGGGCCTCATCTCCAGTTGATTTGGTGTACACGGAATTATTTCGCGTTGCTGCGGTGACCTCAGGGTCCCTCTAGGCTTGTGAGTGTGTTCTTGGGGACTCTCTGGAGTTCCATCAAGCAAGTCAAGGCTCCTACGCATTTCATGGGGAAAACGGAATTGCTTTGCACGCAATGCAGAGGAATCTGGCCTCATATAGTGGCAAGGGGATGTCTCATGCTTTTTCGCGAGTTGCGCTGGGAACCTGGAGTATATTCTCGAGTTACAGCGGGGATGGCCCTTCAAAAGTCGTGTTTGTTCAGCGACGTCAGGACTCCTGTCTAGTTATGAGGGACACCTCAGGAATCTCTTCGAGGGTTGACACATCAATAGGGACGCTGCTAGAGGTGAGGCGGGAGACCCAGGGTCCCTTTCCAGTTGCCACAGGGATACTGGGATTCCTATCACTTTTCAAGAGGAGTCAGGCATCGTCACCTCTTGAAGCAATGAACTCTTGGTGCCTCTCTAGGTGTCAAAGGCATGTGAGGCCTCCTGTCGAGAGGAGGAGGGGAACTAGGGCTCTCTCTAGGGTCTCCACAAGGGATTCAGACATCCCATTGTCTGGTGAGATGAAAGACAAGCCTCCATTCAAGCCACTGCAGGGAAATCAGGCCTTCTTTTGAGTCAGGGCATCTCGGTGTCCATTCCATTTGACGCAGCAAACTCAGGGTCCAACTCACATACCTATTGCTGAGAGAAGCCTCCTCTAGAGGTGCTTGTGGAAAGTTGGCATACCACTTGAGTCAAAGCCAGGGAATCAGCTCTAATCTCGAGACGATTTGGGGTACATGGGGCTTTCTTCGAGGTGCTGTGTTGCAACTGGTGTTCCTCCAGACTTGGGACGGTGTTCTCGGGGAATCTCTGGAGTTGCCTAAAGGAAGTAAAGCCACTACTCCTGTTTGATGGGGAACACGGGATGGCTCTGGAGCAAATGCAGGGGAATTGGGCCTCGGCTCGAGTTGATTTGCAGTATGGAGCTATTTCGCATTGTTGCGGTGACACAAGGGTCCCTCTAGACTTGTGACAGTGTTCTTGGGGACTCTCTGGAATGCCATCAAGCAAGTCAAGATTCCTTACGTGTTTGATGGGGAACACGGAATTGCTCTGCAATGCAGAGCAATCAGGCCTCATCTTGCGGCCAGGGGGAAGTCTCATGGTTTATCTCAAGTTGCGGTGGGAACGTGGGGCATATTCTCGAGTTAAGGTGGGGATAGACTTTCAAAACTCCTGTTTGTTAAGCGACATCAGGACTCTTGTCTAGTTATGAGAGACACCTCAGGAATCTCTTTGAGGCTTGGCAGGGCAATAGGGACGCTTCTTGACGTGAGGCGGGAGACCCTGGGTCCAATTCCAGTTGCCACAGTGATATTGGGATCCCTATCACATTTCAAGAGGAGTCAGGCATCGTTACCTTCTAAGCATTGAACTCCGCGTGCCTCTCGAGATGTCAAAGGGATGTGAGGCCTCCTGTCGAGATGAGGCGGGGACATAGGGTTTCCTCTAGGTCCTCCACAGGGGATTCAGACATCCCTTCATCTTGTGAGATGAAAGACGAGCCTACATTAAAGCCACTGCAGGGAAATCTGGCCTTCTTTTGAGTCAGGTCATCTTGGTGTTCATTCCACTTCAGGAAGCAAACTCAGGGTCCAACTCACATACATATTGCTGAGAGAAGCCTCCTCTTGAGGTGCTTGCAGAAAGTTGGCATACCTCTTGAGTCGAAGCAGGGAAATCAGCTCTAAATCTCAAGACGATTTGGGGTACATGGGGCTTTCCTCGAGTTGCTGTGTTGCACCTGGTGTTCCTCTACACTTGGGACAGTGTTCTCGGGGAATCTCTGGAGTTGCTTAATGAAGTCATGCCACTTGTGTTTGATGGGGAACGCAGAATGACTCTGGATCCAATGCAGGGGAATGGGGCAGCATCTCGAGTTGATTTGGGGTAGACGGATCTATTTCCCGTTTCTGCACTAACCTCACGGTCACTCTAGACTTGTTACAGTGTTCTTGGGTACTCTCTGGTGTCCCATCAAGCAAGTCAAGGCTCCTTACATGTTTGATGGGGAACACAGAATTGCTCTGCATGCAATGCAGAGGAACCGGGGCTCATCTCGTGGCCAGGGAGAAGTATCATGGTTTTTCTCAAGTTGCGGTGGGATCCTGGGGTATATTCTCGAGTTACGGTGGGGATGGCCCTTCAAAACTCGGATTTGTTCAGCTATGTCAGGACTCCTGTCTAGTTAAGAGGGACACCTCGGGAATCTCTTCGAGGCTTGGCAGGCAATAGGGACGCTTTTGGAGATGAGGCGGGAGACCCAAAATCCCTTTCCACTTGTGACATGGATATTGGGATTCCTATCACTTTTCAAGAGGAGTCAGGCATCGTCACCTCTTGAAGCAATGAACTCTTGGTGCCTCTCTAGGTATCAAAGTCATGTGAGGCCTCCTGTCGAGATGAGATGGGGAACTAGAGCTTTCTCTAGGGTCTCCACAGGGGATTCAGACATCCTTTCATCTGGTGAGATGAAAGACGAGCCTGCATTAAAGCCACTGCAGAGAAATCGGGCCTTCTTTTGAGTCAGGGCATCTCGGGGCCCATTCCACTTCAGGCAGCAAACTCAGGGTCCAACTTACATACCTATTGCTGAGAGAAGCCTCCTCTAGAGGTGCTTGTGGAAAGTTGGCCTACCTCTTGAGTTGAAGCCAGGAAATCAACTCTAATCTCGAGACGATTTGGGGTACATGGCGCTTTCCTCGAGTTGCTGTGTTACGCTTGGTGTTCCTCTAGACTTATGACAGTGTTCTTGGGGATTCCCTGGAGTTGCCTAAAGGAAGTCAAGCGCCTTGTCGAGTTTGATGGGGAAAGTGGGATGGCTCTGGAGCCAATGAAGGGGAATCGGGCCTCATCTCGAGTTGAAATGAGTGAATCACGTGTGAATCACGTGTGCATCAAGTGTGAATCACGTGTCCATCATGTGTGTGTCACGTGTGTGTCACGTGTGCATCATGTGTGCATCACGTGTGTGTGACATGTCCATCACGTGTGAGTCACGTGTTCATCAGGTGTGTGTCACGTGTCCATGACGGGTGAATCACGTGTTCATCACATATGTGTCACTTGTGTGTCACGTGTGCATCACGTGTGTGCACGTGGGAATCACGTGTGCATCACGGGTGCGTCATGTGTGCATCACGTGTCCATCAGGTGTGCGTCACTGGTGCATCACGTGTGCGTTACGTGTGCGTCACTAGTTCATCATGTGTGCGACATGTGTTCATCACGTGTGCATCACGTGTGCATCAAGTTTGCGTCACGTGTGAATCACGTGTTTGTCACGTGTGTGTCACGTGTTCATCACGTGTCCATCATGTGTACATCACGTGTGAGTTACATGTGCGTCTCGTGTGCATCACATGTTCGTCATGTGTGTGTCACGTGTTCGTCACGTGTGTGTCTCGTCTGCATCACATATTCATCACATATGTGTTACGTGTGCATCACATGTGCATCACATGTGCGACACGTGTGCGTCACGTGTTCGTCACGTGCGCATCACGTGTGCATCAAGTTTGCGTCATGTGTGAATCATGTGTTCATCACGTGTGTGTCACGTGTTGATCACGTGTCCATCATGTGTGCATCACATGTGCGTCACGTGTGCATCTCGTGTGCATCACGTGTTCGTCACGTGTGCGTCACGTGTGTGTCATGTGTGCATCACGTATTCATCACATATGGGTTATGTGTGCATCACGTGTTCATGACTTGTTCATCACATGTGCCTCACGTGTTGTTCACTTGTTCACAACGTCTGTGTGACGTGTGCATCATGTTTTCATCACGTGTGCATCATGTGTTCATCATGTGTGAGGCACGTGTTCATCACATGTGAGTCACGTGTTCTTCACGTGTGAATCATATGTCCATCACATGTGCATCACTTGTGCAACACGTGTTCGTCACGTGTGCGCCACGTGTGCGTCACCTGTGAATCACTTGTTCATCACGTATTCATCACGTGTGTGTTATGTGTGCATCACGTGTTCATCACATGTGTATCACGTGTGAATCACGTGTGCATCACCTGTTCATTACATGTGCATCACGTGTGAATCACATGTTCATCACGTGTGCCTCACTTGTGCACCACATGTTCATCACATGAGCATCACGTGTGCATCACGTGTTCATCACGTGGGCATCACGTGTGCACCTCATGTGCACCTTGTGTGCATCACGTGTGAATCAGGAAAAGAACTGAATGGGATAGACTAGAGATCTCTTCTAGAAAATTAGAGATACCAAGGGAACACTTCATGCAAAACTGGGTTTGATAAAAGATAGAAATGCTATGGACCTAGCAGAAGCATAAGCTATTAAGAAGATGTGGCAAGAATACACAGAAGTACTGTAGAAAATATCTTCATGACCCAGATAATCACAACGGTGTGATCACTCACCTAGAGCGAGACATCCTGGAGTGTGAAGTCAAGTGGCAATTAGAAAGCATCGTAAGAACAAAGCTAGTGGAGTTGATGGAATTCCAGTTGAAGTATTTCAAATACTGAAAGATGATGCTGTGAAAGTGCTGCACTCATAATGCCTGCAAATTTGGAAATCTCAGCAGTGGCCACAGGACTGGAAAAGGTCAGTTTTCATTCCAAATAGAAAGAAAGGTAATCCCAAAGAATGCTCAAAATACCACACAATTATGCTCATCTCACACGCTAGTAAAGTAATGCTCAAAATTCTCCAAGCCAGGCTTCAGCAATACGTGAACTGTGAACTTCCAGATGTTCAAGCTGGCTTTAGAAAAGGCAGAGGAACCAGAGATCAAACTGCCAACATCTGCTGGATCATTGAAAAAGCAAGAGAGTCCCAGAAAAAAAAATCTATTTCTGATTTATTGACTACACCAAAGCCTTTGACTGTGTGGATCACAATTAACTGTGGAAAATTCTGAAAGAGATGGGACTACCAGACCACCTGACCTGCCTCTTGAGAAACCTGTATGCAGGTCAGGAAGCAACAGTTAGAACTGGACATGGAACAACAGACTGGTTCCAAATAGGAAAAGGAGTACGTCAAGACTGTACGTTGTCACCCTGCTTATTTAACTTATATGCCGAGTACATCATGAGAAATGCTGGGCTGGAAGAAGCACAAGCTGGAATTAAGATTGCCAAGAGAAATATCAATAATCTCAGACATGCAGATGACACCACCCTTATGGCAGAAAGTGAAGAAGAACTAAAAAGCCTCTTGATGAAAGTGAAAGAGGAGAGTGAAAAAGTTGGCTTACAGCTCAACATTCAGAAAACTAAGATCATGGCAACAGGTCCCATCACTCCATGGGAAATCGATGGGGAAACAGTGGAAGCAGTGTAAGATTTTATCTTTTTGGGCTCCAAAACCACTGCAGATGGTGATTGCAGCCATGAAATTAAAAGAAAATTACTCCTTGGAAGGAAAGTTATGACCAACCTAGATAGCATAATAAAAAGCAGAGACACTACTTTGCCAACAAAGGTCCCTCTGTTCAAGGCTATGGTTTTTCCAGTGGTCATGTACAGATGTGAGAATTGGACTGTGAAGAAAGTTGAGCACCGAAGAGTTTATGCTTTTGAACTGTGGTGTTGGAGAGGACTCTTGAGAGTTCCTTGAACTGCAAGGGCATCCAACTAGTACATCCTAAAGGAGATCAGTCCAGGGTGTTCATTGGAACGACTGATTCTGAAGCTGAAACTCCCATAATTTGGCCACCTGGTGCGAAGAGCTGACTCATTGGAAAATACCCTGATGCTGTAAGGGATTGGGGACAGGAGGAAAAGGGGATGACAGAGGATGAGATGGCTGCATGGCATCACCGACTCGATGTACATGAGTTCAAGAAATCTCCGGGAGTTGGTGACTGACAGGGAGGCTTGGCGTGCTGTGATTCATGGGGTCCCAAAGAGTCAGACATGACTGAGCGACTGAACGGAACTGAACTGATATGAATAACTAATTAAAAGTAAAGTAAAGTTGCTCAGTCATGTCCAACTCTTTGTGGCCCCATGGACTGTAGCCTACCAGGCTCCTCTGTCCATGGGGTTTTCCAGGCAAATGTACTGGAGTGGGTGGCCATTTCCTTCTCCAGGAGATCTTCCTGACCCAGGGATCTAACCTGGGTCTCCAGCATTGCAGACAGATGCTTTACCATTTGAGCCATATAATTCCATTGCTAACACGTGCAAGGGGCTACTCTTTCTGCCCTCTTCTGATGCCTATGTCAGAAGATTTCTCTATCTCCTTTATACTTTAATACAACTTTATTACACAAAAGCTCTAAGCAATCAAGCCTCGTCTCTGGACCTGAATTGAATTCATCTCCTCTGGAGGCCAAGAATTCCAGTGTCTTTGCGTGGTTCAGCAATACCTTTCAAGATCATCCTGGAGATTCTGGCCATGTACCTCAGGAACATGGTCAGATAGGAGGTCACCCTTGAGACTGTGGGCTTTTGACCCAGGTGCAGGGTGTTGGAGTGGCGGGAATCCTGGATAATTTGCACATGTGACCCCAGGTAAAGGGTCTGGGAGGTAAGGTCACCTTGGAGACTGTGAATATGCTACCCAAGGTGCAGGGTGTGGGAAATAATGTCACCCTGGAGAATGTAGACTTCTAGCACAAGGGATGAGTTCTTGACATTGGGGTCTCATGGGAGACTGGATGATTCCGCTCAGACAGTGTGTGGGGATGGGATTCACCCTGGAGACTGTAGATATGTGATCTCAGGTACAGGATTTCCGAGGGGGTCACCCTGGAGCCTGTGAATATGTGATTCCAGGTGCAGAGTCTGCAAGGGAGTCACCATGGAACCTGTGTTTGTGTGACTCCAGGTGAGGTCTACAAAGTTTTGACAAACAGGAGACTGTGGACATGTGACCCCTATTACAGGGTCTTGGAGGGGGGAACCTTTGTGGCCAGGGTCATGGGATGCAAGGTTATATGTCTGGGAGGTGGGGATACCCTGAGAGTATGGAAGTGTGACCCCAGGTACAGGTTCTGGGAGTTGGTGCCATCCTGAAAATGGTGGACATTTCACCCGAGGTATGGTTTCTGGGAGGTGGGGTCACCCTGAAGACTCTGGACATGTGACCCCAAATGCAGGGTCTGGGAGGTAGACTCACCATGGAAAAAGTGGACTTGTGACCCCAGATACAGGATCTTGAGGGTGGGGCCACCTGGAGGCTGTGGACTTGTGACACCAAGTACAGGTTATACAGGGGGCCACCTTCGAGACTGTGGACATGTGATCACAGGTGTATGGTATGGGAAGTTTGGTAACCTAGGAGATTGTGGATATATGACAGTAGGTACAGGGTCTCAGGTATGTCCCCATGGAAAGTGTGGACATGTGACCCCAGGTGCAGGTTTGGGTGGGGTCACCCTGGAGACTGTGGTCGTGTGACCCAAAGTTCAGGGTAGGAAAAGGGTTTCACCCTGTAGACTGTGGATCTATGACCACAGGTACAGGATCTGGTGGTAGTCACTGTGGCGATGATGGACGTATGAAACCTAGTACAAGTTCACGGAGGGGGTCACCCTCCAAGACTGTGTACATGTGACCCTCGTTTCAGGGTCTGGGTTGAGGTCCCTCTGGAAACTATTTGCCGTGTGACTTAGATGCAGGGTTAGGGGACGCGTTTACTTTGAAGATTGTGGTCATGTGACCTCAAATGCACCATTTGGGAGGCAAATCATCTTGGATCACTGGATACGTGACCGTAGATCCAGGGTCTGAATGGGATTCCCCAAGGTGAGATTGTGAATATGTGACTCCAGGTGCAGGGCCTGCGAGGGAGTCACCTTGGAACCTGTGTTTGTGTGACTCCAGGTGGAGGGTCTGGGAAGTGACGACACTCTGGAGACTGTGAACATGTGACCCCATTACAGGGTCTTGGAGGGGGTAACCCTGGCATCCAAGATCATGGGACACCATGTTAAATGTCTTGGCGTGTGGTAACCGAGACTATGGAAGTGGGACCCCAGGTACAGGTTCTGGGAATTGGGGCCAACCTGAGTGACTGTGGATGTTTCACCCTAGGTACAGTTTCTGGGAGGTGGGGTCACCCTGGAGACTCTCGACAAGTGACCCCAAGTGCAGAGTCTGGGAGGGGTCTCACCCTGGAAACAGTGGACTTGTGACCCTAGGTACAGGGTCTTAACGGTAGAGTCATCCTGGAGTCTGTCGACTTGTGACACCAGGTACAGGTTTAGGAGGGGGATCACCCTGGATACTGTGGATGTGTGATCACAGGTGCATGGTATTGGAAGTGGGGAAGTCCAGGAGACTGTATATATGACACTAGGTACAGGGTCTGGGGGATGACACCATGGAGAATATGGACTTGTGATCCCAGGTGCAGGTTCACAAGGTTCAGGGTACAAAATGGGTCTCATCAGGCAGACTGTTGAACTGTGACCACAAGTTCAGGATCTGCTGGTGGTCACTGTGGCAATGGTGATCGTGTGAAATCTGGAACAAGTTCAGGGAAGAGGTCACCCGTGAGACAGTGGACATCACTCTGGAGACTGTGGATGTGTGAGTAAGGTGCAGGGTTAGGGGATGGGGTCACTTTGAAGATTGTGGACATATGACCCCAGATGCACTGATTGGGGAGGCAAGTCATCCTGGATAGTGGGCATTCGACCCTAGATGCAAGGTCTGACCTGGGTCCCCCAAGACACTAGGATATCTGAACCCAGGTACAGGGTCTAGGATGGGGGTGATCCAGGAAACTCTGTATATGTGACCTCAGGTACAGTGTCTGGGAGGTACGGGGTCACTCTGGGGACTGCAGGCATTTAATGGCAGGGAAATTGTCTGGAAGGGGTGTCACCCTGCATGATGTGGATATGTGAGCCCAGGTGCAGTGGGCAAAGTGGGGTTCACGCTGGAAACTGTTGACATGTGACTCCAGGTGCAGGGTATGGGAGGGCGAACATCCTGGAGATTGTGGATGTGTGTAAATAAGCACAGGGTCTGGCAGGGGAGGGTTACCCTGGAATCTGTGGCCAAGTCACCAAAGGTATAGGGCATGAGAGGTCGGGTCACACCGGATACTGAGAACATGTGACCCAAGTTACAGAGACCAGGAAGGGGGTCACCACGGAGCCTGTGAATCTGTTAGTACATGTGCAGAGTCTGGGAAATGACATCACACAAAAGTCTAGGGACATGGGATGCCAGGTGAACGGTCTGGGAGGGAGTCACCCTGGAGTCAGTTGACGTGTGACCCTGGGTACAGGCACTTGTGGGTGGGGAAAGCCTCGAGACTGTGGACATGTGATCCCAGTTACTAGCCCTTGAATGTGGGTAAATCCAGGAGACTCTGGACATGTGACCCCAGGTATAGGGTGGGGAAGTTGGAGTCACCCTGGCGACTGTGCCAATGTAATCACGTGTACAGAGTCTGGGGAGGCGTGTATTCCTGGCCAACATGTACATGTAACCCCAGGTAGAGGGTTAGAGATACGGGGTCACCCTGGAGACTGGGGCAATGTGACCAGAATTACAATATTCTGTGAGGTGTAGTCACCCTGGAGACTGCGGAGGTGTGAGACCTGGTGCATGATCTGGGAGGGGTTGCCACCCAGGAGACCATGGATGTGTGACCCTAGCTAGGTTCACGGGCTTGGAATTGGTGTCACCCTAGAACCAGTGGGTGTTTGAACCGAGTACAATTGTTTGACAGGTGGTGTTACCCTGGGCGCTGCGGACATATGAACCCAGGTGCAAGTTCTGGCAAGTGGGGTCACCCTGAGACTATCTACGTGTGACCCTAGGTACAGGGTTTGGGAGTTGGTGAATGTGCCCATGTGACACCATGTACAGTGTCTAGGAGGGTGTTCACCCTAGAGACTGTGGGTATGTGTCCCAAGGTACAGTGTCTGGAGTGTGAGGCCATGCTAGAATCTGTGGACATGTGACACTGGGTGCTGGGGTCAATAGTCCAGCATCTGGAAGACTGTGGTTATGTGAGCCCTGGTACAGTGATTTGGATGAGTCACCTGTGAGACTGTGGATATGTGGCTCCAAGTGCAGGGTCTATGAGGGAGTCATCCTGGAACCTCTGTTTGTGTGCCTGCAGGTGAAGGTTCTGGGAAGTGATGACATACAGGAGACTGTGGACATGTAAACCACATTACAGGGTCTTGGAGGGTGTAACCCTGTGGACCAGGGGCATGGAACAGCCTCAATGTCTATGGAAGAGTGACTCCAGGTACCGTTTCAGGGAGTTGGGACCATCCTGAAAACAGTAGACGTTTATCCCCAGGTAAAGTTTCTGGGAGGTGAGATCACACTGGAGACAGGAGTGTGACCCCAGGTATGGGATCTTGAGGGTGGGGTCATCCTGGTGGCTGTGGACTTGTGACACAAGGTACAGGAATGGGATCGGGGTCACCTTGCAGACTGAGCATGTGATCCCAGGTGCATGATATGGGAAGTGGGGTAACCCGGGAAACTGGATATATGACACTACATATAGGGTCTGCGCAGATATATGACACTAGGTACTGGAGTGGGCAACCCACTCCAGTACTCTTGCTTGGAAAATCCCATGGATGGAGGAGCCTGGTAGGCTGCAGTCTATGGGGTCCCTAAGAGTCAGACATGACTGAGTGACTTCATTTTCCCTTTTCACTCTCATGCTTTGGAGAAGGAAATGGCAACCCACTCCAGTGTTCTTGCCTGGAGAATCTCAGGGATGGGGGAGCCTGGTGGGCTGCCATCTATGGGGTCGCAGAGTTGGACACGACTGGCATGACTTAGCAGCAGCAGCAACAGCAGCAGCAGTACAGGGCCTGGGGGATGTCACCATGGAGAGTATGGACATGTGACCCCAGGTGCAGGTTTGGCAGGGATGACCCTGGAGACTGGCTAGGTGAACCAAGGTTTAAGGTACAAAATGGTCTCACCCTGCAGACTGCGGACCCTGACCACAGGTACAGGATCTGGTGGTGGTCACTGTGGAGCTGGTGCATGTGTGAAACCTGATAGAAGTTCAAGGAGGGGGTCAATATGGAGAAGGTGGAGGTGTGACCCTATGTGCAGGGTCTGGAGTGAGGTCATTCTGGAAACTGTGGCTGTGTGACTAAGGTTCAGGGTTAGGGACTGGGGTCACTTTGCAGAATGTGGACATGTGACTCCACATGCACCGTTTGGGTCATCCTGGAAACTGTGGACAAGTCACCAAAGTACAAGGTATGAGAGGTGGTGTCACACTGGAGACTGAGGACATGGGATCCAAATTACAGGGTCTGGGAAGGGGATCACCATGGAGACTGTGGATCTGTGACCACAGGTATAGGGTCTGGGAAGTGATATCACACAGGAGACTGTGGACATAGGATGCCAGGTGAAGGGTCTGGGAGGGAGTCACCCTGGAGTCTGTGGACGTATGACCCCAGGTAACGGCTCTTGAGGGTGGGGAAAGCCTGGTGACTGCGACCTGTGACCCCAGGTACAGGGTTGGGAATATAGCATCGCCCTGGAGACTGTGCAAATGCGACCCCAGGTACAGGGTCTGGGGAGAGGTGTCATCCTGGACACCGTTGATATGTAACCTCAAGTACAGTGTCTGAGATATAGGGTCACCCTGGAAACTGAGGCCATGTGGCCAGAGGTACAATAGTCAGTGAGGTGGGTTCACCTTGGAGACTGTGGATGTGTAACCCCAGCTGCAGTGTCTGGGAGGGGTGTCAACCTGGAGACTGAGGACATGTGAGACCAGGTGCATGATCTGGGAGGGGTTGCGACCCAGAAGACTATGGATCTGTGTCCCCAATATCAGACTTTGGTGTGGATGTTACCATGGAGACTGTGGATGTTTGACGCCAGGTGAAGGGACAGGGAAGGGCATCACCCTCGAGACCCTGGAGGTAGGATCCCAGGTTCAGAGTCTGGGAAGGGAGTTCTTCAGGAGTCTGTGGAAATGTTATGTCAGAAAAAGGGCCTGCAGTGGTTACCCTGGTGACTATGTACATGTGACACATAATACAAATACTGAGATTGGGGGTCATCCTGCAGACTGGAGAAATGTAACCACAGGTGCAGATTCTGAGGACGGGGTCACCTTGGAGACTGTTGACATGTGACATCAGGTGCTTCATCTTGGAGGTAGATCATTCTGGAGATTCTGGACATGTGACCCCAGGAACAGGGTCTGAGAGGGGGTCACCCTTGAGATTGTGGGCTTTTGACCCAGGTACAGCATGTTGGAAGGGTGGTAACCCTGGAGAATGTGCACATTTGACACCATGTACAGGCTCTGGGAGGTGAGTTCACCCTGCTGACTATGGCTATGTGACCCAAGGTGTGACTCTGGAGACTGTGGATATGTGATCCAAGGTGTGAGTCTGGAGACTATGGATATTTCTCACCCAAATCAGGTCTGGGGATGGGGATCACACTGGAGGCTGTAGATATGTGACCCCAGGTGCAGGGTCTGCAAGAGGTACACCCTGGAGCCTGTGGATATGTGACCCTGGGTGCAGGATCTGGGTGCTTGGGTCACCCTGGAGACTGTGGTCATGTGAGCCCCAGTGTGGGGTTTTGAATGAGTCACCCTGGAGACTGTGGATAAGTGACTCCAGGTGCAGGGTCTGCAAAGGAGTAACCTGGAAACTGTGATTGTGACTCTAGGTGAAGGGTCTGGGAAGTGACGACACACAGCAGACTGTGGACATGTGATCCCCATTACAGGGTCATGGAGAGGGTAACCTTGGCTAACAGGGACATGGGAAACCAGGTTCAATGTGTGGGAGGTGGGGTAACCCTTAGAATTTGGAAGTGTGACCCCAGCTACAGGTTCTGGGAATTGGGTCCATCCTTAAAACTGTGGATGCTTCACACCAGTAGCTTCGGGGAGGTGGAGTCACCCTGAAGACTCTGGACATGTGACCACAAGTTCAAGTTCTTGGAGGTGGACTTGACATGGAAATAGTGGACTTGTGACCCCAGGTACAGGATCTTGAGGGTAGGGTCATCCTGGAGACTGTGGATTCGTGACACCAGGTATAGATTTTGGAGGGTTCACACTGGAGACTCTGGATGTATGTTTCCTCTGCAGGAGAGCTCCAGTGAACCTAGGTCTGTCTGAAAAATTCTTGGATCATGTGGGGAAACACCCTGTGCGTTAATCTGGACACCCAGGTTCAAATTTGCATATTTTTCTCGGGTGGCCCTAAAGTGGTGTAACCTATCCACATCTTGAAAATCCGTCCAATTGCCATTTTCTTACTTTTGACAGAGCTAACTTTGTTCCACCCCTGGGGTTTCTGAAGCACATGGGCGGCTCGCAACTCCTATCTTTTGGCCTATTTACACTGGAGTGTCACCTTACAGAGGTGACCACAGTAAGGGACCCAGCACTCTGAGACATATTCCCACAGTCTGCTTCCTCAAGGGCAGTACCAGTATCACCTAGATATGTGTTTGAAAGGTGGGGAAATGCACCAAGACACAGGGCACAGGCTCTCGAATTTAGGTCCTCTGAGCAGAACTAGAGGGTTCATGTCTTAGGAGCTAAAGAGTTCCTGCAAGGGACAGGTTTGAAAACACACTCTCTGTGGGTGCCTTTCCTTCCTTGAAGAAATATAGGTTTGCCAGTATCCTGCGAACTGAGAGTCACACAGTGCTTGAAAAGTGCTCGCTTAGACATGAGTTTTCAATGGTAATTTCCACTTGGGGCTGTAGTCAAACAGAGGGGTTCCACACTCACTGGGAAAGACAAGGCAATATCTAAATGTCTGTTCCATCCCGTTTTCTCTGTAGGAGAACTCTAGTGAACGTAAGTCTGTCTGGAAAATTCTTGGATCCTTTGGGGACACACCCTGTTTGTGAACCAGGATACCAGAATGAGGGGGCACAATTTGTGTTTCTCTCTGTGGACCTTAAAGCAATGTAGCCTAGCAACAGCTTGAAAATCCATCCACTTGCTCTTTTCTTGATTCTGAGAGAGCTAGATTTGCTCCTTCCTTTTTGATTTCTGAAGCAAGTGGGTGAATTTCAACTCCCAGCTGTGGGCCTTTTTACAGTGGAATGCCACCTCGCTGAAGTGAGTATAGTGAGGAACCTAGTCCTCTTGGACACACTCTCGCAGACTGCTTCCTCATGTGCAGTACTGGTATAACCTAGGAATGGCTTTGCAAGGCTTGGAAAGTGCAGGGAGAAACATGGCCTTGACTCTGGAATTTAGTTCCTCTGAGCACTACTGGAGGCCTCCCATCTGGGAAGCTAAACAGTTCCTGCAAGATAGAGGGTTGAGAATACACTCTCTTTTGATGCCTTTCTTTCCTTGAGGGAAGATATCTTTCCCTGCATTCTGTGAACTGAGAGTCACACACTGCTTGAAAAGTGCTTGCTTGGAGGTCATCTTTCAGGGGCACTTTCTCCTTGAGTCTGTGACAATAGGGAGGGGCAAACCAACTTCCAATGTCTGTTCCATCCCATTTTCCCAGCAGGAGAGGTCTAGTGAGCCTAGTTCTGTGGAAAATTCTTGGATCCTGCTGGGACACACCCTGTGTTTGAACCTGGATACCTGACCTACAGGGCACAATTCACATCTTTCTCTCAGGGGGCCCTAAAGTGGTTCGGCCTAGCAACAGCTTGAAAATCCGTCCAATTGCTCTTTTCTTACCTCTGACAGAGCTAGCTTTGCTCTACCTTTTGGGGTTTCTGAAGCAAGCGGGTGGCTCACACCTTGGAGCTTTGAGCCTGTCACTGGAATGTCACCTCACACAGTTGACCACAGTAAGGCACTCAGCCCTTTCAGACACACTCCTGCTGCCAGCTTTCTCATGGTCAGTACCGTTATGATCTAGGAATGTGTTTGTCAGACTCGGAAATTACAGGGAGACACACGGCCCTGACTCAGGAATATAGGTCCTCTCAGCAGACCTGCTGGTCTCATGTTTTAGAAGCTCAAAATTTCCTGCAAGATAGAGGTTTGAAAACACACTCTCTGTGGACGTCTTTCCTTCCTCAAAGGAAGATAGCTTTCTTCACATTCTGCGACCTGAGAGTCACACTCTGCTTGAAAAGTGCTTGCTTGTGAGTCTATTTTCAGTGGCAATATCTCCTTGAGGCTGTGACCATAAGTAGCGGCCCCACACTCACAGGGAAAGGCAAAACAACATCCAAATGGCTGTTCCAACCAGTTTTCTCTGTAGAAGAACTCTGGGGAGCAAAGGTCTGTCTGGAAATTTCTTGAATCACGAGGGAACACATCCCGTGTGTGAACCTGAATAAAGGGCCTAGGGTGCACAATTTGTATTTATCTCTCTGGAGCCATAAAGAGGTGTGGCTAGCAATTGCTTGAAAATCCACCCAATTACTTTTTTCTTACTTCTGACAGTGCAAACTTTAGTCCACCATTCAAGATTTCTGAAGCAAGTTGATGGCTCACAACTCCTGGTCACGTACCGATTTGCCATGGAAAGTTACCTCATCTAGGTAAGCACAGTATGGTACTCAGCACCCTCAGACACACACCTGAAGCCTGTTTTCTCATGAGCAGACCTGGCGTTACTCAGAAATGTGTTTACAAAGCTCAGAAAATGCTCAAAAACACACTGCCCTTGCTCTGAAATTTAGGTCCTCTGTACCAACCTAGAGGTCTCATATCTTAGTATCTAGACAGTTCCTCATATAGAGAGCCTGTTTCCTCATGGGCAGTCCTGGTATGACCAAGAAATGTATTTACAAAGCTCAAAAAGTGCAGGAAAACACATTGCCCTGACTTTGGAATTGAGGTCCTCTGGGCAAATATGGAGAATTCACATCTTTGAAGCTAGACAGTTCCTAATAGAGAGATTCTTGAAAACACACTGTCTATAAATACATTTCCTTCCTCAATGGAACGTAGGTTTCCAGTATTCCATGTCCATAGAGTCACATACTGCTTGAAAACACTTGTTGGAAGTCCTTTTTCATTAGCAATTGCTCCTGATAGTGTGACCATAGGGAAGGCCACCAAACTCACAGGAAAAGGAAAAGCAACAACCAAAGGTCAGTTCCATCATGTTTTCTCTGTAGTGGAGATTCAGTGTGCCTAGGTCTGTCTGGGAAATTCTTGGATCCTGAGTGGACACATCCTAGGTGTGAACATGGACAGTGGACCTTGGTGGCAAAATTCACCTTTCTCTCTCAGTTGGCCAAAAACAGTAGAGCATAACAACTACCTGGAAATGCATTTAGCTGCTGGTTTCTTACTTCTGGCAGTGATCACTTGGTACACCCTTTGGGATTTCTGAAGCAAGTAAGCAGCTAGCAACTCGTAGCCGCTCGCCCAATTACAGTGGAATGCTACATCATCTTGGTAAGTGCAGCATGGCACCCAGCAATCTCAGAAATCTTCCTGCAGCCTGTTTTTTCTTAAGGGCACTTCTGGTATGACCTAGGAATGTGCTTACAATGCTCAGAAAGAGTTCAGTTCCGTTCAGACGCTCAGCTGTATTCGACTCTTTGGGACCCCATGAATCGAAGCACACCAGGCCTCCCTGTCCATCACCAACTCCCGGAGCTTACACAAACTCATGACCATCGAGTTGGTGATGACATCCAGCCATCTCATCCTCTGTCATCCTCTTCTCCTCCTGCCCCCAAGCCCTCCCAGCATCAGGGTCTTTTCCAATGAGTCAACTCTTCACATCAGGTGGCCAAAGTACTGGAGTTTCAGTTTCAGCATCAGTCTTTCCAATGAACACCCAGGACTGATCTCCTTTAGGATGGACTGGTTGGATGTCCTTGCAGTCCAAGGGACTCTCAAGAGTCTTCTCCAACACCACAGTTCAAAAGCATCAATTCTTCAGTGCTCAGCTTTCTTCACAGTCCAACTCGTACATCCATACATGACCACTGGATAAACCATAGCCTTGACCAGATGGAGCTTTGTTGGCAAAGAAATGTCTCCACTTTTTAATATGCTATCTAGGTTGGTCTTAACCCTTCCAAGAAGTAAGCATCTTCTAATTTCATGGCTGCAATCACCATCGGCAGTGATTTTGGAGCCCCCAAAAATAAAGTATGACACTGTTTCTACTGTTTCCCAATCTCTTTCTCATGAAGTGATGGGACCAGATGCCATGATCTTAGTTTTCTGAATATTGAGCTGTAAGCCAACTTTTTCACTCTCCTCTTTCACTTTCATCAAGAGGTTTTTTAGTTCCTCTTCACTTTCTGCCATAAGGGTGGTATCATATGCATATCTGAGGTTACTGATGTTTTTCCTGGCAGTCTTGATTCCAGCTTGTGCTTCTTCCAACCCAGTGTTTCTCATGATGTACTCGGCATATAAGTTAAATAAGCAGGGAGACAATATACAGCCTTGACATACTCCTTTTCCTATTTGGAACCAATCTGTTGTTCCATGTCCAGTTCTAACTGTTGCTTCCTGACTTGCACATAGGTTTCTCAAGAGACAGGTCAGGTGGTCTGGTAGTCCCATCTCTTTCAGAATTTTCCACAGTTTATTGTGATACACACAATCAAAGGCTTTGGCGTAGTCAATATAGCAGAAATATATGTTTTCTGGGACTCTCTTGCTTTTTCAATGATCCAGCAGATGTTGGCAGTTTGATCTCTGGTTCCTCTGCCTTTTCTAAAACCAGCTTGAACATCTGGAAGTTCACAGCTCATGTATTGCTGAAGCCTGGCTTGGAGAATTTTGAGCATTACTTTACTAGCGTGTGAGATGAGTGCAATTGTGCAGTAGTTTGAGCATTCTTTGTTATTGCCTTTCTTTGGAATTGGAATGAAAACTGATCTTTTCCAGTCATGTGGCCACTGCTGAGTTTTCCAAATTTGCTGACCTATTGAGTACAGCACTTTCACAGCATCATCTTTTAGGATTTGAAATAGCTTAACTGGAATTCCATCACCTCCACTAGTTTTGTTTGTAGTGATGCTTTCTAAGGCCCACTTGACCTCACATTCCAGGATGTCTGGCTCTAGGTGACTGATCACGCCATCATAATTATCTGGGTCATGAAGATCTTTTTTTGTACAGTTGTTCTGTGTATTCTTGCCACCTCTTCTTAACAGCTTCTGCTTCTGTTAGATGCATAGCATTTCTGTCCTTTATTGAACCCAATCTTCACATGGAATGTTCCTTTGGTATCTCTAATTTTCTTGAAGAGATCTCTAGTCTTTCCCATTCTGTTGTTATTCTCCATTTCTTTGCATTGATCAGAGTAAGGCTTTCTTATCTCTCCTTGCTATTCTTTGGAACTCGGCATTCAAATGGTGCAGGCTGTGACGGACCATGCAGAAGCATGGCCATGAGGAGCTATCTCTCGCCCAAGGTCAGAGGTAGTGGCTGAGGGGAGCCACCCCATGTCCGAGACCAGGGGCAGCGGCCGAGAGGAGCTACCTCATGCCTGAGGTCAGGGGAGGTGGCTGAGATGAGCTACCCCATGCCCAAGGTAAGGGGCTGTGGCCAAGAGAAGCAATCCCACGTCCACAGAGCAGCAGCTGCACGGGTGCAGGAGGACCGAGAGGAGCTACTCCACATTCAAGGTCAGGAGGGGCGGCCTGAGGAGATACCCATTGTCCAAGGTAAGGAGGAGTGGCTGTGCTTTGCTGGAGCAGCTGTAAAGAGATACCCCACGTCCAAGGTAAGAGAAACTCAAATAAGATGGTAGGTGTTGTGAGAGGGCATCAAAGGGCAGACACTGAAATCATAATCACAGAAAACTAGCCAATCTGATCACATGGACCATAACCTTGTCTAACTCAATGAAACTAAGCCATGACGTGTGGAGCCACCCAAGACGGACGGGTCATGGTGGACAGGTCTGACAGAATGTAGTCCACTGGAGAAGGGAATGGCAAACCACTTCAGTATTCTTGCCTTGAGGACCCCATGAACAGTATGAAAAGGCAAAATGATAGGATACTGAAAGAGGAACTCCCCAGGTCGGTAGGTGTCCAATATCCTACTGGAGTTCAGTGGAGAAATAACTCCAGAAAGAATGAAGGGATGGAGCCAAAGCAAAAACAATACCCAGTTGTGGATGTGACTGGTGATAGAAGCAAGGTCCAATGCTGTAAAGAGCAATATCGCATAGGAACCTGGAATGTTAGGTCCTTGAATCAAGGCAAATTGGAAGTGGTCAAACAGGATGTGGCAAGAGTGAATGTCGACATTCTAGGAATCAGCAAATTATAATGGACAGGAATGGGTGAATTTAACTCAGATGACCATTATATCTACTACTGTGGGCAGGAACCGCTTAAAAGAAATGGAGTAGCCATCATGGTCAACAATCGAGTCCAAAATATGGTACTTGGATGCAATCTCAGAAAGTGTAGGGAAATACAATGCTCTGACTCTGGAATTTGGGTCCTCAGGGCAAACCTGGAAGTCTCACATCTTTGAGTCTATACAGTTTGTGATACACAGAGGCCCGATAAAACACTCTCTGTTGATGCCTTACCTTCCTGGATGGAACATAATTTTCCCAGCTTTTTGTGTGCTCAGAGTCACAAACTGCTTGAAAAGGCTTGTTAGAAGTAATTTTTCAGTAGCAACTTCCCCTGATGTTGTGACCTTAGGGAAGACCGCCACACCCACAGGAAAAGGCAAAGGATCATCCAGACGTCTGCTCAATCACGTTTTCTTGATAGGAGCAATCCATTCAACCTAACTGTCTAGAATGCTCATGGATACTGTTCCTACACACCCTATGTTTGAACCTGGATACTGGACCTTGGCAGCAAAATTTCCATTGTTTTCTCAGTTGGCCCTAAAACGGTTAAACCTAGTTACTACCTGAAAATGCATCTATTTGCTGTTTTCTTACTTCTGACAGTGATAGTGTTGGTGCACCCTTTGGGATTTATGAATCAAGCAGGAGGCTCTCCACTCCAAGCCACTGGCCCCTTTCCAGGGAGATGTCATCTCATCTAGGTTAGCACAATATGTCACCCAGCACGCTGAGACACACTCTTGCAGCATGAATTTTATGGTCAGATCTGGTTTGACCTAGGAATGTGTTTACAAATCTCAGAAAGTGGTGGGAAACACACTGCCCTGACTCTGGTATTTAGGTCCTCTGGGAAACTTGGAGGACTCACATGTTTGAATCTAGACAGTTCATGACAGGTAGAGGCCTGATAACATATTCTCTCGAGATGCCTTTCCTTCCTCAAAGGAATATAGCTTTCTCAACATTCTGTGTGCTGAGTGTCACACACTCCTTGAAAACGCTTGTTGGAGGTCATTTTTCATTAGCAATTTCCCCTGGAGGTGTGACTGTAGGGAAGGCGCCACACTCACAGGTAAGTTCAAAAGCACTTCCAAACATCTGTTCAATCACGTTTTCTTGGTGGGGCCATTCATCAATGTAAGTCTATTTAGAAAATCCGTGGACACTGCGGGGAAACACCTATGTTTGAATCTGGATACCAGACGTTGGTGTTAAAATATGCATTTTTCTCTCACTTGGCCCTAAAAGAGTGCCGCCCAGCAACTGCTTGAAATTCCATCTGAATGTTGTTTTCTTCCTTCTGACAATGCTAGCTTTGGTTCACCCTTTGGGATTTTTGAAGCATGTGAATGACTTGCAACTCCTAGCTGCAGGCCCATTTCCAGTGGAATGACACCTCATCTATGTGACCACAGTATTTCACCCAGCACAGTCTGATACACTCCCTCAGCATCCTTCCTTAGGAGCAGACCTGGTATGCCCTAGGAATGCATTTAGAAGTCTCAGAAAGTGCAGCAAGACACACTGTCCTGACTCTGGAACTTAGGTCCTTTAATCAGGCCTGAGCTCTCACATCTTAGAAGCTGAAGAGTTCCTGCTATAAAAAACACACTCTCTGTTGATGCCTTTCCTTCATTGAAGGAACATAACTTTCCCAATGTACTGTGTGCTGAGAGTCACACACTGCTTGAAAACATTTGCTTGGAGTTCATTTTTCAGTGGCAATTTCCCCTGAGACTGTGACAGTAGGGAAGCGCCCACAATCACAAGACAAGCAAGCATCCAAATACCTGTTCCATCACGTTTTCTCTGTTAGAGAGGTCCAGTGAACCCAGGTCTATCTGGAAAAGTTTGGATCCTGTGGGGTCACATCCTGAGTGTGAACCTGAATACAGGACAAAATTCACCTTTTTCTCTCAGTTGGCACTAAAATGGTTTGGCATAGCCACTGCTTAAATATCCATCCAGTACTTGTTTTCTTATTTCTGACAGTGACAGATATGGTTCACCCATGTAATTTCTGAAGCAAGCAGTCTGCTTGCCACTTCTATCTGGTGGTCCCTTTCCTGTGAAATGTCACATAATATAGGTAGCACCACATGGCACCCAGCTCTCTCAGACACACTCTGACAGCCTGTTTCCTCCTTGGCAGTCCTGGTATGACCTAGGAATGTATTTACAAGGCTCAGAGATTGTATGGAAACATATCCCCTGACTCGGGATGTTAGGTCATCTGGGCAAGACTGGAGGTCTCACGTCTTACAATCTAGACAGTTCCTAATAGATAGAGGCCTGGAAACACACTCTCTGGTGACGCCTTTCCTTACTCAAAGGGCCATTGCTTTCCCAACATTTTAGGGCCAACCTAGAGGAAAATGCGAAATTTGCCACCTAGGTCCATTACCCAGGTTCACACGCAGGATGTGTCCCCACAGCACTGAAGAATTTTCAAGACAGACCTAGGCTAACCCTAACCCTAACCCTAACCCTAGGATCTCTCCTACAGAGAAACATGATGGAACAGACGTTTGGATGATGTTTTGCCTTTTCCTGTGAGTGTGGTGGACTTCCCTATGGTCAAACCATCAAGGGAAATTGCTACTGAAAAACAACTTCCAGGCAAGCATTTTCAAGCAGTATGTGACTCTCAGCACACAGAATGCTGGGAAAGCTACGTTCATTTGAGGAAGGAAAGGCATCAATAGAGAGTGTGTTTTCAGGCCTCTATCTATCAGGATCTGTCTATATTCTAAGATGTGAGATCTCCAGGCTTGTCCAGAGGACCCATCTTCCAGAGTCGGGGCAGTGTTTCCCTGCAAATTTTGAGCCTTGTAAGCACATTCCAAGATCACTCAGGAATGTCCATGATGAAACAGGCGATGGAAGAGTGTCCGTGTGTGCTGTGTGTCATTCTGCCCTTACCAAATGAACTGACATTCCACTGGAAATGGGCCAGGGACTAGGAGTTATGAACCGCCTGTTGCTTCAGAAATCCAGAAAGCTGGAACAAAGCTATCATTGTCAGAAGTAAGAAAACAGATATTAAATGAACTTTCAAGCAGTTGTTAGGCCACAACGTTTTAAGCCCAATGGAGAGGATAATGCAAATTTTGCCACCAAGATCTGCTATCAAGATTCACATTCATGATGTGTCCCTGCAGTATCCAAGAATTTTCCAGATAGGACTAGGCTCACTATATCTCACCTACAGAGCAAACGTGATGGAACAGACATTTGAATGTGGTTCCCTTTTACTGTGTTTGTGGGGCTTTCCCTCCAGTCACATCTTCAGGGGAAATTCTTAGTGATAAATGACCTCCAAGCAAGTGTGTGACACTCAGGAAGCAGAATGTTGGGAAAACAATGTTCCTTCAAGGAAAGACAGGCATCAGCAGAGAATGAATTTTCAGTCCTTTATCTATCAAGAATTGTCTAGATTTCTAAGATGTGAGACCTCCAGTCTTACCCTGAGGACCTAACTTGCAGAGTCAGGGCAGTGTGTTTCCCTGCACTAACCCAGGCTTTTAACCACCTTCCTACATCATCCCAGAACTGCCCATGAGGAAACAGGCTGCAGGAATGTGTTCAGACTGCAGGGTGCCATGCTGTTGTTACCCAGGTGAGGTGACATTCCATTGCAAATAGGCCATCAGCAGCACTTGCGAGCTGCCTTCTTGCTTCTGAAATCCCAAAGGTGGGTCAAAAGTGACCACTGTTAGAAATTAAAAAAAAAAAAAAAAGCAGTTTTCTGGATTTTCTAGCAGTTGCAAATTTGACCATCAAGTTCCGGTATCCACTGTCAGACTCAGGAGGTGTCTCTGCTGTATCTACCCATATTTCACAAAGACCTAGGCTCACTGGCTGCTCTGATAGAGAAAATGTGATGGAACAGATGTTTGGATCTTGGATTGCCTTACCCTGTGAGTGTAGAGGACATCCTTACTGTCACAACATCACAAGAAATTGCTACTGAAAAATGACCTGCAAGCAAACGGTTTCAAGCAATGTGTGACTCTCAGTTCACAGAATACTGGGAAAGTACTGTTTCTTCGAGGAAGGAAGGGTATCAACAGAGAGTGTGTTTTCAGGCCTCTATCTATGAAGAACTGTCTTGATTCTAACAAGAGCCCTCCAGCCTTCCCAGAGAACGGAACTTCCAGAGTCAGGGCAGTGTCTTCCTTGCCCTTTTAATGCTTTGTAAACATATTCCTAGGTCACACTGGGACTGTCCATGAGGACACAGACTGTGGGCGTGTGTCTGAGTATACAGAGGGGCCATTATGTGCTTACTTAGATAAGGTGACATTCCACTGGAAATAGGCCCATGACTAGGAGTGGTGATCTCCTTGCTTGCTTCAGAAATCCCAAAGGGTGAACCAAAGTTATTGCTCTTCAAAGTAAGAAAACAGCAATTAGATGGATTTTCAAGCAGGTGCCAGGCCACACAGTTTTAGGACAAACCGAAAGAGAAATGTGAATTGTGCCACCAGTTCCAGTATCCAGGTTCACACTTAGGATGTGGTCCTGCAGTATACACGATTTTCCAGACAGACCTAGGCTCTCTGGATCACTCCTAGAGACAAAATGTGATGCAACAGAAGTTTGGATGTTGGTTTGCCTTTTCCAGTGAGTGTGGGGGCCTTCCCTAAGGTTACACTGTCAGAGGAAGTTTCTACTGAAAAATGACCTCCAAAGAGCGTTCTCAAGCAGTGTGTGATCCCCAGCACAGAGAATGCAGGGAAAAGTATGTTTCTTCAAGGAAGAAAAGGCATCAACAGAGAGTGTGTTATTAGGCCTATATCTATTAGGAACTGTCTAGAATCTAACATTGACCTCCAGGCTTGTCCAGGGGACCTAACTACCAGAGTCAAGGCACTATTTTTCCTACACCTTCCAAGCCTCCCAAAGACATCCTAGCTCATATAGGGATGGCCCATGAGGAAACAGACTGTAGGAGAGTGTCTGAGATTGTATGGTACCAATACTGTGCTTACCTAGATGAGATGACATTCCTCTGGGAATGGGCCAGAGGGTAGGAGTGGTGAGTCGCCTGCTTGATTCAGAAATCCCAAAGGATGGACCAAAGCTATCATTGTCAGAAGGAAGAAAACAGCAATTGGATGGATTTCCAAGCAGTTGCAAGGCCGTAGCATTTTCCCAAATCAAGAGAAAAAATATTATTTTTGCCCCCAAAATCCGGTATCCATGTCCAGACTCAGGATGTCTCCATGCAGTATCCACAAAGTTTCCAGACAGAACTAGCCTCAGTGGATCGATCCTACTGAGAAAATGTGATGGAACAGACGTTTGAATGCTAATTTGTCTTTCTCTAAAAATGGAGAGTGCGGCATCCCCATGGTCACACCATCAGGGGAAAGTGCTACTGAAAAATGACCTCCATGCCAGCATATTCAAGCCGTGTGTGTCTCTCTGCACACAAAATGTTTGGAAAGTTATGTTCCTTCAAGAAAAGAAATGCATCAACAGAGAGTGCTTTCAGCCCTCTATCTATCAGGAGCTGTCTACATTCTAAGTCGTGAGACCTTCAGTCTTTCCTAGGGATCCTAACACCCAGAGTCAGGGCAGTGTGTTTCCATGAACTTTTCAAGCCTTGTAAACACTTTCCAAGTATATACTGGGACTGCTCCTGAAGAAACAGGCTGCACGAGTGTATCCGAGTGTGTTGGGCAGCATACTGTGCTTACCTGCATGAGGTGCCAGTACAATGGAAATCAGTTAGTGGCTGGAGTGGTGAGCAACCTGCTTGCTTCAGAAATTCCAAAGGGTGGACAAATCTATCACTGTCAAAAGTAAGAAAACAGCAATTGGATGGATTTTCAAGGATTTGCTACACTGCACCATTTTAGAACCAATGTGGTCCCAAAATGAGTGTGGGAGATGAAAATGAGAATTTTGCCACCAAGTTCATATATACAAGTTCACACTCATGATGTGTCCCCACAATACCCACGAATTCTCCAGACAGACCTAGGCTCACTTGATCGCCCCTAAAGACAAAATGTTATGGAGTACACGTTTGGATGTTGGTTTGCCTTTCCCAGTGAGTGTGGGAGCCTTCCCTACCATTGCACCTTCAGGGGAATTTTCTACTGACCAATGGCCTACAAGCAAGTGTTTTCAAGCACCGTGTGTCTCTCAGCACACAGAATGTTGGGAAAGCTATGTTCCTTCGAGGACGGAAAGGCATCCATACGGAGTGTATTTTTAGGCCTCTATCTATCAGGAACTGTCTAGAACTCAAGGCATGAGACTTCAAGGCTTTCCCAGGGTCCTAACTTCCAGAGTTAGGGTACTGTGTTTCCCTGCACCTTCCAAGGCTTTAAACACATTCCTTATTCAAACTGGGCCTGCCCATGAGGAAACAGGATGCAGGAGTATGTCTGAGAGGGCTGGGTGCCATACAGTGCTTAACTAGATGAGGTGACATTACACTGGAAATGGGCCAGCAGATAGGAGTAGTGAGCCGCCTGCTTACTTTAGAAACCTCAAAGGTTTGACCAATGTTATCACTGTCATTATTAGGAAGAGACCAATTGGATGAATCTTCAGGCAGTTGCTAAGGCCGCACTCTTTTAGATCCAACCGACAAAATTTGCTAATTTTGCCAACAGATTCAAGGATGCAGATTCACACTCAGTATGTGTCCCTGTAGTATCCAAGAATTTTCCAGACAGGCAGAGGATCATTGGATCTCTCCTAAAGAGAAAACTTTATAGAATAGACATTTGGTTGGTTGTTTTCTTTTTCCTGTGAGTTTGGGGGTCTTCCCTACAGTAACACAGTCATGGGAAATTGTTACTGAAAAATCACCTTCAAGCAAGGATTTTCAACCAGTGTGTTACTCTCATCACACAGAAATCTGGGATAACTATGTTACTTAAATGCATGAAAGACATAAAAGTGGGTGTTTTTCAGGCATCTATCTGTCAGGAACTATCTAAAGTCTAAGATGTGAGAACTCCAAGTTTGCACACAGGGCCTAATTTCCAAAGTCATAGCCAGTATATTTCATTGCACTTTCAGAGCCTTATGAACACATTCCTGGCTCCTATTGGGTCTGATTCAGAGGAAACTGGCTGTGAAATTATCTAAGATTGCTGAGAGCCATACTGTTGTTACCTAGATTATTTGACATTTTAATGGAAATGATCCAGCTCGATGGGGTTGCAAGCCACCTGCTTGTGTCAGAAACCTGAAAGATTTGACCAAACCTATTGATGTCAGAAGTAGGAAAATATCAATTGGAAGGATTTTCAGGCAGCTGCCAGCGCATATCCTGTTAGTGCCAAAAGAGAGACAATGCTAATTTTGCCAAGAAGGTCAAATATTCAGGTTCACAGTCAGTATGTTTCCCTTGCAGTATCCAAGAAATTTCCAGAGAGACCTGGGGCCATTGGATCCTTCTGACAGAGAAAAATTGATGGAAGAGACATTTTGATGTTTGCTTGCTTTTCCCTGTGAGTGTGGGAGCCTTCCCTAGTGTAACACACGTGAGGGGAAATTTTTACTTAAAAATGACTTTCAGGCAAGGGTTTCCACTTAGAGTGTTACTCTTAGCAAACAGAATGCTGGGACACCTGTGTTCACTCGTGGAATGAGCGGCAATGAATAGGGTGCTTTTCAGGCATCTCTCTATCCATGACTGCTGTCTGGATTCTAAGATGTGAGAAGACCACGCTTCCACAGATGCCCTAAATTCCAGAGACACAGCCAGTAAGTTTCCCTGAACTTTCCATGGTTCATGAGCACAGTACTCTATCTTACTGGGACACACCATGAGGAGAGAGTCTGGAGGAGTGTGTCTGACACAGCTGAGTGCCATACTGTTTCTAAGTAGTTTAATTGGCATTCCAATGGAAATGATCTTGCCACAAGGAGTTGCACGCTGCCTGCTTGCTTCAGCAATTCCAGTGTTTTGACCAAAGCTATTGCTGTCGTTAGTGGGAAAAGAGCAAGTGTACTGATTTTCAAGGAGTTGCTAAACCCCAGCCTACTGTGGCCAACACAGAGAAAATTCTAATTTGCCAACAAGGTCCAGAATCCAGGTTCACACTGAGCATGTGTCCAAGCACTATCCAAGAATTTTCCAGACAGACTTAGGATCACTGGATCCCTCCTACAGGGGACTTCACGGAACAGATGTTTTGACATTTGTTTACTTTTCTCTGTCAGTGTGGGGGCATTTCCCATGGTAACACAGGGGAGGGGAAAGTGTTACTTCAAAATGACTTCCAGGCAAGAATTTCCAAGCAGTCTGTCACTCTCAGCAAACATAATGCTGTGACATCTGTGTTTCTTTGAGGAATGAAAGGCAAAAAATAAAAAGGAGTGTATTTCAGACATCTATCAGAAACTGTCTAGATTCTAAAATGTTAAAACTCCAGATTTGCACAGAGCACCTAATTTTCAGAGTCACAGCCAGTATGTTTGCTCACATTTCTGATACTAGCGAACCCATTCCTAGGTCATCCTGGGACTGTCTATGAAGAAACAGGCTGTAGGAGTGTGTCTGAGAGTGCTGAATGCCATCGAGTCTGGTTACCTAATGAGTTTACCTACCATTGGAAATGATCCAGTGGCAAGGAATTGAAAGTCCCATGTTTGCTGCAGAAATCCAAGAGGTCTGACCAAAGATATTGCTGTCACAAGTAAGAAAACAGCAATTGGATGGATCTTCAGGCAGTTGCTACTCTGCACCATTTTAGGACCACCTGAAAGAAAATGCTGATTTAGCCAACAAGGTCCAGGATCCAGCTTCACACTCAGTATGTGTCCATGCACTACCCAAGCATTTTCCAGACAGACTTAGGATCACTGGATCTCTCCTACAGAGAAAACCTGATGGAACAAACGTTTGGATGTTAGTTTGCTTTTTCCCTGTGAGTGTGGGACCGTCCTGACTGTAACACAGTCAGGGGAAGTTCTTACTGAAAAGTGAAGTCCAAGCAAGCATTTTAGAGCAGTGAGTTACTCTCAGCACACAGAATGCTAGGAACTCCATGTTCCTTTGATGAAAGAAAAACATAAAAGTAGAGTGTTTTTCATGCATCTGTCTATCAGGAACTGTCTAGATTGTAAGATGTCAGAACTCCAGGTTTGCACAGAGACCCTAATTTCCAGTCATAGCCAGTGTATTTTCCTGCACTTTCTGAGCCTTTTGAACACATTCCTAGCTCATATTGGGTCTGTCCCTCAAGAAAAAGGCTTAGGAAATTATATCTAAATGTGTTGAGTGTCATAATGTTGTTACCTTGATTAGTTGACAATCTATTGGAAATGATCCTGCCACAAGGTGTTGCAAGCTGCCTGTTTGCATAGAAATAGAAATAATTTGACCAAACTCATTTATGTTGTAAATAGGAAATTGTCAATTGGATGGATTCTCAGGTAGCTGTCAGCCCACACCCTTTTAATGCCAACAGAGAGAAAAGGTGAGTTTTGCCAACAAGGTTCAATATCCAGTTTCACACTCAGTATGTGTCCCTGCAGTGTCCAAGACTTTTCCAAACAGATCTAGGATCACTAGATCTCTCCTGCAGAGAAAACTTGATGGAACTTTTACTCTGAAGCAGGGTCAGTCTTGTTGAGGTGACTCCTTCCCCAAGGCCACAACTGGGAGTCCTCACACCAAGGCCATAGAAGTGGGCCCCAGAACCAAGGTCACCTGTAAATCGGACTGGGCCCCCTTTGCAACCGTTGCCAAAAGCACCTGATCATCGCTAATGAGCTTCCTGACTCCCTACCAGGCAAGGATGCCCACTCCAGTAAACACCCTATGGTACCCCACCCAATCACCTAATATCAACCTTCCAGTAGGAATTTTCTTTGCCTTGAAACTGTAAAAATTGGCTCTTAACCCAGGAAATCAGTCAACTTTCCCTAGTCTGTCAGGTGGTTGGCCCCCTGAGCCCACAGTGCCCACTTTATCTCTGTTCTTTGTTCTTAATACAAACTCACTCCCTTCTGAAATGCTCTATGTCTGAACATTCTTTTCCAACTCGTACTCAGACGGCCTCAACAAGCCTCCCATCACCAGAGCCACTTTCCTAGATCACACTCACCACTTGCTTGTCCACTCCCAACTCAGAGCAGAAAGGGCCCCTCAGCCTGGTCCTTCCCTCTCACTTCCCGTGCCTGGTCGCCAGGGGCTCACACCGTCCCTGGGCAGGCTGTCTTCTGTGGCCTGCAGAGGCCTCTGTGGTGTCAGGTGAAGAAACAAGAGGCACCCATGAAACCTCCCACCCCAGCACAGCAACCAGTACCCACCTACTGAACTCTTCACTCTGGATGGGCCTGGGGGTGTTTCAGGGAACGTCCCCCAACATGTCCTTGTTCTCATCTAATTCCAGCACTGCCCACGTGAGAGTCACTAAGCTAATCTGTGATAACTGTACAGAGAGAATACTTGTTCACTCGCCCCTCCCAGGATACATGGTTCTTATGGGCAGGTGCCTCCCAGGATATGGGGCTCACCTGGGCAGGTATCCTGCAGGGCTCAGCACCCAGGAGCTGTTCACAGAGCCCTCACTGCAAAGAGCCCCCAGCTCCTCTGTTGAACAGATCTGACCTTGAGACCCTCAGAGGAGGACCTGAGGTAACATACAGCAGCTTCAGGATAGTTTTGTGACCTTGGGCTTCACTGGTTGCAGCCTCCTTCCAGCAGGTTTTCCAGAGGGTCCCATAGCACCTGGGCACTGAGTCTGTCTCCACCCACCACCCATCCTCTCCCTGACCCCTGGGTCCCTCTCATTAGAAGAAGGCCTTCCTGAAATCCTCTCCCAATTATAGGTCAGATAAGAAGATGAGAAAACAAGTCAGAGCAGCAGCCCCATATCCATCCTGACCCAAAGGACCCACACCTGTTCCTGGAACCCTGGCCAGGACAACGAGGCCCATTTTCTGAAACCACAAGCCCAGGTGGGCAGATTGGCTGACCTGACTGGCCTGCCCTTTGGATGTGTGCCTGGGTTGAGGTCTATATAAACCCCCTCAAGTGCCTGCAGCTGTACCTGATGCTGTCTTTCTGCTTAGATCTTGCAGGGTTGGCTTGATAAGAGAGAGTGAGGGCCCATAGTGTTTCGGGGGATTGGGTCTGTGTTGGGCTCTGCTGGACCTTCTGCAGGAGGTGCTAAGCTGTCACTTCCTAAGGATGGGCTGTGTCACCTGTTCCTGCTGTTGGAAATCTTCTCAGGCAGAAATGAGGAAGCAAGAAAACAGGCAATGGGAGCAGCACAGGAGGAGTAACTCAGGTAGGAAAGTGCAAAGCTTCCAGATCACCCAGGCCAGGACCATTCTGCCTGACCTACAGGAGCCACGTCAGTAAGCATGCTGTCGCTGGAGTGGCTCCACTTTTCTCCAGCCTGTGAGGTCTTTGCACATATTCAAGTGTTTTATCTATGAAGGGTGGATGAGGTTCAGGAATGGCTAGCCTGGGGGTCAGCCAGCATTTACTTAGAGATGACTCCGTGTAGTCTCCCAGCTTCCCACTGAGGTCCCTCCTTGGGAGGGGAGGGGGTGGGGTATGTGCAAGGGCTGCTGGCTGGCTACACATGAGTAAGTCCCCATCCCTGACCATCTTCAGAATTGCTCATCCCTGAAGCAAGTGCCCTAATTGGGCTTTCACCTGTGCAACTGGTGGCTTCTTAATTAGCAATGTGGCCATTGATGTTAAATGTCCTCCATCAAGACTGAGATGTTACACCACATGTACTGGTGTAAGAACCCGGGGAGGCGTGTGCACCCAGTACCCCTAGGCACAGGCTTCAGACTTGACCCCTCAACATTCTGGAGCCCAGCCACATGCTTTAGCATTTCTGAGGGTCCAGAGCTGATTTTAAGGGTTCTGTAATCCACCCTTCATCTGCTTTAATGAGACCCACATTTCTAGGATCCTACAGAGCAGGGTCTGTGTGGCTGCTCTGTGGCTTCTCTAACATGATCACATGCTGGGTGGTTTAAAACAACAGGAGTTCATCCTCTCTCAGTCCTGGAGACCAGACACCGGAAATCAAGGTGGCACAGGGCTGAGGTCCCTCCAGAGGCTCCAGGACAGGATCATTCCTGCCTTTTCCAACTTCAGGGGCTCCAGGGGTCCCTGGGCTTGTGGCCCCCTCCCTCCCATCTCTGCCTCTGCCTTTAAGAGGCTTCCCCTTTGTGTCCTCTTTCGTCTCTTTGAAGGAGTCTGTCAGTTGGATTGAAGGTCACCCTAACCCTAGATGACCTTACCTTGCTATCCTTAACTACATCTACAAAGACTCTTTTCCCAGATACGGCCCTGTTCTGGGGGGACACATCTTTGGTGGCCACCATTTACCCCATTCTCTCTCTGTCAAATAACCCTCATTTTAGGAGATCACCACATGCCCATAAAGACGGGCACAGAGAGCGGCCACACACATGGAGAGAATGAGGCCCTTGGAGTCACCTGGAAGGGATGAAGACCTGGCTTCATCAGGTGAGGGGAATCACAGGGAGGAGAGGAGGATGGTCTTGTTTAGGCTTCAAAAAGACCACGTTGGGGTGGGATGTGAGATGCACAATGGGGGCGGGGAGCTTCATCAGGGCCTGAGGGGGAGGTTAGGCTTGGGCCAGGGCCATGGGTATAGAGGGGACTTAGTGTGGGGGTTGGTCATACACCCAGAAGGAAGAGCTCACAGTCACTGGGGCACAAGGACCTGGGAACCTGGGAGGGCTTCATCTTTCTGAACCTGAAGAGGAAACGTTAAAATTTTACATCACCTCCTGCTCCTTCTGCCTCTGTAACTCAGCTTGCTCCTTGCAAAGTCTGGATCATGTAGGTCACGCAATCTCAGAAAGTGGGGACTTAGAATACTCGGAGCTGGAGCTTATCTCCCTTGTCCTTGCCCTGGCCCCTGCAAACCTTCTTGATCATGCCTATTCATGATAATGAAGAGCCCGCCCCCCTGACACTCTCCTCACCCCAGGGGGAACTCCCCACTCTGCTGGAGCACCTGGCTGTTGGTGGCCACTGACAGCACTCTGGTCTCCTCAGGACCCAGCTTCAGGATACTCTGAGGTTCAGGTCAGGCAGATGGAATCTGGTCTTCTCAGAACCCACTGGGGCTTCAGTTTGGGGGCATTGTGGGGTTTAGTTCAGGTTGATGGAATCTGGTCTCCTCAGGACCTGCTGGGTGTTCAGCTTTGGGACATTGTGGGGTTCAGTTCAGGCTGACAGGAGATGGGTCACCACAAGACCCATGTGGTTTCAGCTTTGGGGCATTGTGGGGTTCAATTCAGGCTGATAGAATTTGATCTCCTCAGGACCTTATGGGGGTTCAGCTTTGTGACATTGTGGGGCTCAGTTCAGGCTGACAGGAGATGGGTCACCACAGGATCCATTGTATTTTGGCTTTGGGGCATTATGGGGTTTAGTTTTGGCTGATGGAATCTAGTTTCCTCAGGACCCATGATCTCCTCAGAACCCATTGGTGCTTCAGCTTTGGGACATTGTGGGGTTCAGTTGAGTCTGACGGGAGTCTGGTTTCCTCAAGATTCCTGCAACGATGTGCTGCTGAAAGAAAAAGTGAGGAAAATTGGGAAGAAGCTTCTGTGTGTGGCTGTTGCTGAAAGTCTGTCTTAAGAGGACCCAAGACTGTTAGGGCTTGATGTGGAAAGTTGTGGGATTTTAGTCAGTTTTTGTCTGTAGTATAAGATGGTGTCCTATATTGTTCCTTGGTGTGTGGTTTCCATTTTTCCCAGCACGGTTTATTGAGGGGGGTGGGGGGGACTGTCCTTTCCCGCGTATATATTTTTAGTTCCTTTCTTGTAAATTAATTACCATGCACCTGTAGGTTTACTTCTGAGCTCTCTTGACTATTTCTGTGCCAATTCCACACGTCTTCTGGTGACTTTAGGTACATACTCTAGATTGAAATCAGGGATAGACATGCCACCAGCCTGTTCTGCTTTCTCAGGATCCCTTTGGCTCTTCTGGTTCCTTTGTGGCTCCACACAGATGTAAAGATTGCTTTTGTTTCTGTGAAAAATGTCATTGAAATGTTGGCAGTGATTGCATGAATGTGTACGTTGCTTTGTTTAGAATGGATATTTTAATGGTATTTTCACCCATAAGCATGGGATATCTTTTTACTTGTATCCATTTAGTTTCTTTGATCATTGTCTTGTAGTTTTTAGCTTTCAGGTCTTTCAAGTCCTTGGTTAGATTTCTAGTTATGTGGGGGAGGGGATGCAATTGTAAAAGGAATTATTTTCTTAATTTCTCTTTCTGATAGTTCATTATTAGTGTAGAGAATCACAAATGATCTTGCAGTTCTGCTGACTTTCTTTTTTCTTTTTTTTGGCCCCACAGCTCGACATGTTGGATCTTAGTTCTCTGACCAAGGATCAAACCTGTACCCCCTGCAGTGGAAGTGCAGTCTTAACTACTGGACTGCCAGGCAAGTCTGTGAATTCGCTTTTTAGTTCTGACAGTTGCTTTGGTGTAGTGTTATGTGGAAAACTAGAATTAAGACATCTAATAGTTTCAGTTCCATCTGGTCATCCACAGCACCCAGGGCATGGTGTCTACTAATATACTCTTCCTATGGTGCCTTTTAATACCATGTGGACTAGTACAAGGCAATTAGCATCAAACTACTTTAGCTGAATTTAGTTAGGTTAACTCTTGGCCTCTATTGCAATGTTCGATGTCATCTCTGATTTTCTGGCATGTGACTTACATGGCTGTATTGAAAAGTAACTTACTTTCTAGTAAAATTTCAAACGTGTCTACTTTAAATAGTGGTACAAAGTTTTCTACATTCACACCAAATACCGCAATGTGTTTTACCCAAAACATGGTCACTTTCCCAGGAACCAGCCCACAACCCCAAAATGGGGGATAATTATGGTTTCCACATTACAATCCTATCCATAGGACCAGTTCAACTTTCATCAGCTGCCCAAGCTTTGTGCAACTGTCTTTCTTCATTCTAATGCAGTTTTCTTTTTCTGGAGCCATCACTGGGGCTTTCCCTCATGTTAAAAACCTTCATGGATTTAAAGTGACAAGATGACTATGATCTGGGTGGCTTTTCAGTGTGGTTTCTTTCACTGAGAATGTTTTTAGTGCTTTTCCATGTTGTGCCATGTGTCATTTTTTTCACTGTGCTTACAAACATATAACAACATTTATTATTTGAGTCATTTTAAGTATGAACTTCTATAGCATTAACTGCACTCTCATTGTAAAAATTTCCCCACCATTCATCTCCAGAATCTTTCCCTTTTCCTGAAGTGACACTGTAACCATTAAATACTCATAACCCCCAATCCCTGGCCATCTTACTCTACTTGGAATTTGTCTTATATGGATATCTCATACTAGTGGAATCATAGAACATTTTTCCTTTTGTGTCAGGCTTGTTTCACTTCACCTAATGACTTGAAGTTTCATCTACATTATAGCATGTATGAGTTATCTTGTTTTTAAAGGTTGAATCAGATCCCACTGTGTATATACTACATCGTGCTTATCCAGTCATCTGTTGAACACTTGTGCTGCTGCCACCTTTTGGTTACTATGAATAATGCTGCTATGAATATGGGGTTTGAATATCTGTTTCAGTATTTGGTTTTAAATATCTTGAGTGTATAACCTGGACCGGAATTGATGGATTCTATGTTAACTCTGTGTTTAAGTTTTTGTAAAGCCCCCTACTATTTTCTGAAGCTGTGGCATTATTTTACTATATTCCTTTATATGGCAGAGTAACGCATCTCATGGATGGAACTGCCCTATTTGCTCTTCCATTCACTTGTTGGTGGACATTTTCATTGTTTTTAACTTGGATTATCAAGAACACTGCTGCTGTAAATATTGGTGTACAAGTATATATTTGAGCACCTCTTTTAAATTCTTTGGATGTATATCTAGGAGTGGAGTTACCAAAACATATGATATTTCAGTTCAGTCACTCACTCATGTCCGACTCTTTGTGACCCCGTGGACTACAGCCCACCAGGCTCCCCTATCCATCACCAACTCCCAGAGCTTGCTCAAACTCATGTCTATCGAGTTGGTGATGCCATCAACCATCTCATCCTCTGTTATCCCCTTCTGCTCCTGCCTTCAATCTTTCCCAGCATCAGGGTCTTTTCCAATGAGTCAGTTCTTCACATTAGGTGGCCAAAGTATTGCAGTTTCAGCTTCAGCATCAGTCCTTCCAATGAATAGTCAGGGTTGATTTCCCTTAGGATTGACTTGTTGGATCTCCTTGCAGTCCAAGTGATGCTCAAGAGTCTTCTCCAACACCACAGTTCCAAAGCATCACTTCTTCGGTGCTCAGTTTTCTTTGTAGTCCAGCTGTAACGTCTATACATGACTATTGGAACAACCATAGCTTTGAGTACATGGACCTTTGTTGGTAATGTCTCTGCTTTTTAATATGCTGTCTAGGTTGGCCATAACTTTTATTCCAAGGAGCAGGTGTCTTTTAATTTCATGGCTGCAGTCACCATCTTCAGTGATTTTTGAGCCCCCCCCCCCACCCCAATAAATTCTGTCACCATTTCCATTGTTTTCCTATCTATTTGCCATGAAGTGATGGGGCCAGATGCCATGATCTTAGTTTTCTGAATACTGATTTTTAAGCCAACTTTTTCACTCTCCTCTTTCACTTTCATCAAGAGACTCTTTAGTTCTTCTTTGCTTTCTGCCATAAGAGTGGTGTCCTCTGTGTATCTGAAATTATTGATATTTCTCCTGGCAATTTTGATTCCAGCTTGTGCCTCATCCAGATCCGAGATTTCACATGATATACTCTGCATATAAGTTAAATAAGCAGGGTGCTGTACTCCTTTCCTGATTTGGAACCAGTCCATTGTTCCATGTCTAGTTCTAATTGTTGCTTCTTCACCTGCATACAGATTTCTCAGGAGGCAGGTAAGGCAGTCTGGTATTCCCATACCTTTCAGAATTTTCCACAGTTTGTGGTGATCTGCAGAGTCAAAGGCTTTGGCATTGTTAACAAAGCAGAAGTAAATATTTTTCTGGATGTTTTTCTCTCTTGCTCTTTCAGTGATGCAACGGGTGTTGGCAATTTGATCTCTGGTCCCTCTGTCTTTTCTAAATCCAGCTTGAACATCTAGAAATTCATGGTTCACTTACTGTTGAAGCCTGGCTTGGAGAAATTTGATCATTACTTTGTTAACATGTGAGATGAGTGCAACTGTGTGGCAGTTGGAACATTCTTTGGCTTTGCCTTTCTTTGGGATTGGAATGAAAACTGACCTTTTCCAGTCCTGTGGCCACTACTGAGTGATATAATTACATTTTTATGTTTTTGAGAAAATGCTTGTTTTGGACACATTGATTGCACCATTTTACCTCTCCACAAGTAAAGTTTTGAGTTTCAATTTCGTACATTTTCGCCAACATTTGTTATTTGTCTTTATTGTTGATTTTCCTCACGTCCATCCTGAGTGCCTTATTAAGGAGGAAGTCATAATGCAGGACCCACATTTGAGGAGAGGAGAGTTAGCTTCATATACTTGATGGACAGCTGAGTCTGTATCAATTATTTAGAATCTTTCTGTGTGAGATTTTTATTCAACATTACTCATAAAACCTAATTTTTACTTTTTACCAGTTTGGACACCTGAAAATTATTTTAAACTTTTGGGAGTTTCCCTGGTGGCTCAGCCTGTAAAAGCATATGCTTGCAATGCAGGATACCTGGGTTCAATCCCTGGGTGGGGAAGATCCCCTGGAGAAGGAAATGGCAACCCACTCCAGTACTCTTGCCTGGAAAATTTCATGAATGGAGGCGCCTCATAGCTTACAGTCCATGGGGTTGCAAAGAGTCAGACACGACTGAGCAACTTCACTTTCACTTTCTTTTGGCTATAATCCAGCCAATTAGACTGCTTAGTTCATTCTAGCTTTGGCTATTGAGAGCTTTTTCCATACTCTCCTGCTTTTATTTTACATAATTCAGCTTTTATGGGGCTTTTTGGTCCTTCTTTCTCACATTTTAAGATTATGCTGCTTTACATATTTATTGTCTCAGTCCTAGTATCAGACACATATTTAAAGAGTCCTTGTCCCTTTTTGTTAGAGCATATTAATAAAAACTTGTATGTGGGAACTTAATAATCTCAGCAGACAATGCATGGAAATACACATGCATGTATCCAGACTATGCATACAGACAGTTATGAAGATTTTCACATGGAGTTATATATTTCTGCATTAGGCTAAAGATAGTTTATAATGATGTCTCCAACCTGATCTCTTATGACACAGGTATTATAACCTTCTCCTTTTGTCTGCCTGTAACTTCCCACTCCAATGGTAAGAAACCTGGCTTCCACTACTCATCACTTACCAAATTCAGGGCTTGCTCCTTCAATAACTGATATGGTAGTTTCAGTCCTGTTAGCTACAAACCCCCGTGGAAAAAACTTACAGAGCCCATTGTTTATGTATGGTACATTTGCCTTTGGCCTGCAGATTCCATTCATTTACACAGTGAACTTAGGTCAGATAATTTTGTCCTAAGAGTGAGAGTGGCCTTTTAAAATTTTTCTTCTTCCTTTTAAATCTTTTGGCTGTGCCGCGTCATGTGGGGTTTTAGGTCCCTGACCAGGAATTGAACCCATATTTCCTGCACTGGCAACGTGGAGTCTTAACCACTGGGCCCCTAGGGAAGTCTGAAGCTTTTCATTTATTTCTCAATCTGTTATATTCTTTGTTAAATTCTGCATTCCAGTCTTTAGCACTCCATACCATAAATAAATAAATGTGAATAGGTAATAAATTTCTTGTGTTCTGAAAACAGAAATCTATGTGCTTAGACAAATGCATAGTGGCAGGTATTCCTCACTAAAGTACCATGTGAAATATTTCAACCATATATTCCATAAACTCTTTATCATGTCTGTTTTACCTTTGCTAGAATGTCTTATACGATCATACAGTGTGTAGCACTTGAGGCTGGATTCCCTCACTCAGTAATGTAAGTGTTAGATTCATGCTTTCCTTTATTTTTATTTTAAATTGGTCTGTGGTTCATTCCTCTATATCTCTGAATGCTATTTTATTGCATTAGATGAGAGGAAAGATAATTTTCCCCCTAGCCTCAATGTTCTTCACTGAGATGTTCATAATGAAAGGAAGATGGATTGGAGAAAAACAATCAGAAGTTTAATATATGACATGCATACCTCCTATATAGTTGAAAGATACCTGGGAAAACTGTCACTTTCTGAAATGGCCCAAGACTTTACCTAAATGCTATCATCAGCTAAGAATGAAAGAAGGAGGTTAAGGAATGGAAGAAGCTATTTAAGGGAGATTATTAGGTGAAGCACAGTAAACAAAGACATGGTGGTATGCAGATTAACTTCCAGGTCCATTCCATAGACCTTCTTGATATTTAGTCAAGTCATTTAGTGATATCAAGTCAGTCTTGATACTTAGTCCATTCTTGATATTTAGCCATCCTCTATTTCCTGGTCCAGACAGGGACACGTCCTTAAAGATGGAGATATCCTTAACAAATGTAAATCTACTTCATAAAATGGAATTTCGACTTGGTTTTCAAAGATCCTCCTGGGGCGGCTGTTTGTTTTTTTCTTTTGTTTTGTTTTGTTTTTTTTAAATTAATCAGTCCAAAATAACCCTTTTGTCAAATGTGCATATTTTGGGTGTGCTTTTTGTGCTCCCCTTGAAATGTGCATTCAGGGGAGGAGTGTCACCCTGGAGACTGTTGATATGTGACCCCATGGACAGGGACTGGGTTGGTCACCCTGAAGAATGTGGATATGTGACCCCAGGGGAATGGTCAGAAGGAATTCACCCTGGAGACTGTGGAATTGTGAGCCCAGTTGCAAGGCTTGGGAAGGGGTCACCGTGGAGACTGTGGATGTGTGACTCCAGATACAGTGTCTGGGAGGGATCACCCAGGGGACTGTAGATATGTGATCCTAGATATAGGGTTTGGGAGAATGTCACCCTGCAGACTGTGGACATGTGACCCCAGGTGCATGGTCCAGTGTGTTGTGATCACCCTGGAGATTGTGGAAGCGTGACCACAGGTACTGGGTCTGGGAAGTGGCGTCATCCTGAAGATGTGCACATGTGATTACAGACACAGGATATTTCAGGTGGAGTCACCTTGGAAACTGGAGGAGTGACCCCAGGTGCAGGGTCTGGGGTGAGGTTCAGTGACGTCAGGACTCTTGTCTTGTTGGGAGAGACACATCAGGATTCTCCTCGAGATGTTGCAATGCAATACGGACGCCTCTCAAGGTGAGGGGGGAGACCAAGTTTGCCTTTGCAGTTGCCAGAGCAATACTGTGACTCCTGTCAGTTTTCAAGAGGAGACAGGTTTCATCTCCTTTTGAAGCATTGAACTCCACGTGCCTCTCGTGTTGTCAAAGGGATGTGAGGCCTCCTGTCAAAATGAGGCGGGGAACTAGGGCATTCTCTAGGGTCTCCACAGGGGATTCAGACGTCCCTTCCTCTTATGAGATGAAAGATGAACCTGCATTCAAGTCACTGCAGGGAAATCCGGCCTTATTTCAAACCAGGGCATCTTGGTGTCCATTCCACGTGAGGCAGCAAACTCAGGGTCCCTCTCACATATCTATAGCTGAGAGAAGCCTCCTCTTTAGGTGTTGTTTAAACCTGGCATTCCTCTTGAGTCAAAGCCAGGAAATCAGGTCTCATCTCGAGATGATTTGAGGTACACGGAGCTGTTTTCTAGTTGCTGTGCTGAACAGGGTGTTCCTCTATACTTAGGACAGTGTTTTCGGGGAATCTCTGGAGTTGCCTAAAGGAAGTCAAGCCACATGTCGTGTTTGATGGGGAACGCCAGATGGCTCTGGAGCCAATGAAGGGGAATCTGGCCTCATCTTGAGTTGATTTGGAGTACACGGAGTGCTTTCATGTTGCTGCGGGGACCTCAGGGTCCCTCTAGACTTGTATCAGTGTTCTTGGGGACTCTCTAGAGTTCCATCAAGGACGTCAAGGCTCCTTTCATGTTTGATGGGGAACACGGACTTGCTCTGCACTCAATGCAGGGGAATCTGATCTCATCTCTCATCGAGTGGGAAGTCTCATGGTTTTTCTCGAGTTGCGGAGGGAACCTGGGGTATATTCTCGAGTGACAACAGGGATGAACTCTTAAAACTCCTGTTTGTTCAATGATGTTAGGACGCCTGTCTAGTTGTGAGGGTCACCTCGGGATTCTCCTCGAAACTTGGTTGGACAATAGGGATGCCTCTCGAGATGAGTAGGGAAACCCACTGTCACTTTCAAGTTGTTACAGGAATACTGGGATTCCTGTCAATTTTCAAGAGGAGTCAGTCATCGTCTACTTTTGAAGCATTGAACTCCGTGTTCCTCTCGAGTTGTCAAAGGGATGTGAGACCTCCTGTGGAAATGAGGTGGGGAACTAGGGCTTTCTCTAGGGTCTCCACAGGGGATTCAGACATCCCTTCATCTTTTGAGATGAAAGACAAGCCTGCATTCATGTCACTGCAGGGAAATCCGGCCTTATGTCGAGTCACGGCATCTCGGTGTCCATTCCACTTGAGGCAGCAAACTCAGGGTCCCTCTCACGTACCTATAGCTGAGAGAAGCTTCCCCGTGAGGGGGTTCTGGAAAGTTGGCATTCCTCTTGATTCGAAGCCAGGGAATCAACTCTCATCTCGAGATGATTTGAGGTACACGGAGCTGTTTTCTAATTGCTGTGCTGAACGTGGTGTTCCTCTATACTTAGGACAGTGTTTTCAGGGAATCTCTGGAGTTGCCTAAAGGAAGTCAAGCCACTTGTCGTGTTTGATGGGGAACGCTGGATGGCTCTGGAGCCAATGTAGTGTAATCTGGCCTCATCTCACGTTGATTTGCAGTACACTGAGCAGTTTCGTGTTGCTGCGGTGACCTCAGGGTCACTCTAGACTTGTATCAGTGTTCTTGGGGACTCTCTGGAGTTCCATCAAGGAAGTCAAGGCTCCTTTCATGTTTGATGGTGCACATGGAATTGCTCTGCACGCAATGCAGGAGAATTTGATCTCATCTCTCTTCGAGTGGAAAGTCTCATGGACTTTCTCGCGTTGCGGAAGGAACCTGGGTTATATTCTCGAGTGACGAAGGGGATGGCCCCTCATAACGCGTGTTTGTTCAGCGACATCAGGCCTCCAGTCTCGTTGCGAGGGACAACTCGAGATTCACTTCGAGACTTGGCAAGTCAATAAGGAGGACACCTCTCGAGGTGAGGCGGGAGACCCAGTGTCCTTTCAAGTTGCCACAGGGATACTGGGATTCCTGTCAATTTTCAAGTGGACTCAGTCATCGTCTACTTTTGAAGCATTGAATTCCACTTTCCATTCGTGTTGTCAAAGGGATGTGAGGCCACATGTCAAGATGAGGTGGGGAAATAGGGCTTTCTATAGGGTCTTCAAGGGGATTTAGGAATCCCTTCATCTGATGAGATGAAAGACGAGCCTGCACTCAAGTCACTGCAGGGAATTCCGGCCTTATTTCGAGTCAGGGCATCTCGGTGTCCATTTCACTTGAGGCAGCAAACTGAGGGTCTCTCTCACATACCTAGAGCTGAGAAAAGCCTCCGCTTGAGCTGCTGTGGAAAGTGGGCATTCCTCTTGATTCGAAGCCAGGAAATCAGCTCTCATCTCGAAATGATTTGGGGTACACGGAGCTTTTCTCGAGTTGCTGTGCTGAACTTGGTGTTCTTCTATACTTGGGACGGTGTTCTCAGGGAATCTCTGGAGTAGCCTAAAAGAAGTCAAGCCACTTGTCCTGCTTGATGAGGAATGCTGGATTGCTCTAGAGCCAATGCAGGGAAATCAGGCCTCACCTCAAGTTGATTTGAGGTAAACGGGGATATTTCGTGTTGCTGCGTTGACCTCAGGGTCCCACTAGACATGTGACAGAGTTATTGGGGACTATGTGGAGTTTCATCTAGGAAGTCAAGGCTCCTTTCGTGTTTGATGGGGAACACCGACTTGCTTTGCATGCAATGCAGGGGAATCAGGCCTCGTCTCACGGCGAGGGGGAATTCTCATGGTTTTCTCGAGTTGTGGTGGGAAACTGGGTTATATTCTCGAGTTACAGCTGGGATGGCCCTTCAAAACTTGTGTTGGTTCAGTGATATCAGGACTCCTGTCTAGTTGTGAGGGACACATCGAGATTCTCCTCGAAGCTTGGCAGGGCAATAGGGACGCCTCTCAATGTGAGAGGGGCAACCCAAGGTCCTTTCCAGTTGCCACAGGAATTTTGGGATTCCTATCAATTTTCAAGAGGAGGGAGCGATACTCCCCTTTTGAAGCATTTAAATCCACGTGCCTCTCGAGTTTCAAAAGGATGTGAGGCCTCCTGTTGAGATGAGCCGGGGAACTAGGGCTGTCTCTAGGGTCTCCACAGGGGATTCAGACATCCCTTCATCTTGTTTGATGAAAGACGAGCCTGCATTCAAGTCACTCCAGGGAATTCCGGCCTTATTATGAGTCAGGGCATCTCGGTGTTCATTCCACTTGAGGCAGCAAACTCAGGGTCCCTCTCACATACATATACCTGACAGAAGCCTCCTCGTCAGGTGCTTGTGTAAAGTTGACATCCCTCTTGAGTCAAAGCCAGGGAATCAGCTCTCATCTCGAGATGATTTGGGGTACACAGAGCTTTTCTCGAGTTTCTGTGCTGAACTTGGTGTTCCTCTAGTCTTGAGATGGTAGTCTCGGGTAATCTCTGGAGTAGCCTAACGGAAATCAAGCCACTTTGTGTGTCTGATGGGGAACGAGTGATGTCTCTGGAGACAATGCAGGGGAATCGGGTCTCATCTCGAGTTGATTTGAAGTACACGGTGCACTTTCATGTTGCTGCAGGGGACCTCAGGGTCTCTCTAGACTTGTGACAGTGTTCCTGGGGACTCTCTGGAGTTCCATCAAGGAAGTCAAGGCTCCTTTCGTGTTTGATGGGGAACACGGACTTGCTCTGAATGCAGTCCAGGGGAATCGGGCCTCATCTTGAGTTGATTTGGAGTACACGGAGCCCTTTCATGTTGCTGCGGGGACCTCAGGGTCCCTGTAGACTTCTGACAGTGTTCTTGGGGTCTCTCTGGAGGTCCTTCAAAGAAGTCAAGTCTCCTTTCCTTTTGATTGGGAACACGGACTTAACCTGCATACATTGCATGGGAACTGGGCCTCATCTCGCGGTGAGGAGAAAGTCTCATTGTTTTTCTGGAGTTGTGGAGGGAACCTGGTTATGTTCTAGAGTTACGGCGGGGATGGCCCTTCAAAACTCATGTTTGTTCAGCGATGTGTGAACTCCTGTCTAGTTGCGAGGGACACCTTGAGATTCTCCTCAAGGCTTGGCAGGACAATAGTGACGCCTCTCGAGGTGACGGGGGAGACCCAGTGTCCTTTCAAGTTGCAACAGACATACTGGGATTCCTGTCAATTTTCAAGAGGACTCAGTCATCGTCTCCTTATGAAGCATTGAATTCCGCATTCGACTCGTGTTGTCAAAGGGATGTAAGGTCACCTGTCGAGATGAGGTGGGGAAATAGGGCTTTGTCTAGGGTCTCCACAGGGGATTCAGACATCACTTCATCTTTTGAGATGAAAGACAAGCCTGCATTCAAGTCACTGCAGGGAAATCCAGCCTTATGTCGAGTCAGGGAATCTCGGTGTCCATTCCACTTGTGGCAGCAAATTCAGGGTCCCTCTCACATACCTATAGTTGAGAAAAGCATCCGCTTGAGCTGCTTGTGGAAAGTTGGCATTCCTCTTGAGTCGAAGCCAGGGAATCAGCTCTCATCTCGAAATGTTTTGGGGTACACGGAGCTTTTCTCGAGTTGCTGTGCTGAACTTGGTGTTCCTCTAGACTGGTGGCGGTATTCTCATAGAGTCTCTGGAGCTGCCTAAAAGAAGTCAAGCGACTTGTGCTCTTTGATGAGGAATGCAGGATTGTTCTGGAGCCAATGCAGGGAAATCAGGCTTCATCTCGAGTTGATTTGTGGTACACGGGGATCTGTCGTGTTGCTGCATTGATCTCAGGGTCCCTCTAGACTTCTGACAGAGTTCTTGGGGACTATGGAGAGTTTCATCTAGGAAGTCAAGGCTCCTTTCGTGTTTGATGGGGAACACGGACTTGCTCTGCATGCAATGCAGGGGAATCGGGCCTCATCTCACGGTGAGGGGAAAGTCTCATTGTTTTTCTGGAGCTGTGGTGTGGAACCTGGGTTATATTCTCGAGTTACGGCAGAGTTGGCCCTTCAAAACTCGTGTTTGTTCAGCGACGTCAGGACTCCTGTCTAGTTCCGAGGGACACCTTGGGATTCTTCTCGAGGCTTGGCAGGACAATTGGGATGCCTCTCGAAGTGAGGCGGGACACCAGGTTTCCCTTTGCAGTTGCCAGAGCCATACTGTGACTCCTGTCAGTTTTCAAGAGGAGTCAGGCTTCGTCTCCTTTTGAAGCATTGAACTCCGCTTGCCTCTCATGTTGTCAAAGGGATGTGAGGCCTCCTGTCGAGATGAGGCTGGGAACTAGCGTATTCTCTAGGGTCTCCACAGGGGATTCAAACATCCCTTCATCTGTGAGATGAAAGACAATCCTGCATTCAAATCACTGCAGGGACATCCGGCCTTATTTCAAGTCAGGGCATCTCGGTGTCCATTCCACTTGAGGCAGCAAACTCAGGGTCCCACTCACGTACCTATAGCTGAGAGAAGCCTCCTCTTTAGGTGTTGTTTAAAGCTGGCATTCCTCTTGAGTCAAAGCCAGGGAATCAAGTCTCATCTCGAGATGATTTGAGGTACACGGAGCTGTTTTCTAGTTGCTGTGCTGAACGTGGTGTTCCTCTATGCTCAGGACGTTGTTCTCGGGGAATCTCTGGAGTTGCTTTAAGGAAGTCAAGTCACTTGTCATGTTTGATGGGGAACGCCGGACGGCTCTGGAGCCAATGAAGGGGAATCTGGACTCATCTCGAGTTGATTTGGGGTACACCGAACTATTTCATGTTGCTGCGGTGACCTCAGGGTTCCTCTAGACATTTATCAGTGTTCTTGGGGACTCTCTGGAGTTCCATCAAGGAAGTCAAGGCTCCTTTCATGTTTGATGGGGAACACGGAATTGCTCTTCACTCAGTGCAGGGGAATCTGATCTCATCTCTCATCGAGCGGGAAGTCTCATGGATTTTCTCGAGTTGTGGAGGGAACCTGGGTTATATTCTCAAGTGACGATGGGGATGGCCCGTCAAAACTCGTGTTTTTTCAGCTACGTCAGGACTCCTGTCTAGTTGCGATGGACAACTCGGGATTGTCCTCGAGTCTTGGCAGGGCAATAGGGATGCCTCTCGAGGTGAGGCGGGAGACCCAGTGTCCTTTCAAGTTGCCACACGGATACTGGGACTTCTGTCAATTTTCAAGAGGACTCAATCATTGTCTACTTTTGAAGCACTGAACTCCGTGTTCTACTCGTGTTGTCAAAGGGATGTGAGGCCTCCTGTCGAGATGAGGCGGGGAACTAGGGCTTTCTCTAGGGTCTTCATAGGGGATTCAGATATCCCTTCATCTTTTGAGATGAAGGATGAGCCGGCATTCAAGTCACTGCAGGGAATTCCGGCCTTATTTCGAGTCAGGGCATCTCGGTGTCCATTCCACTTGAAGCAGCAAACTCAGGGTGCCTCTCACATACCAAGAGCTGAGAAAAGCCTCCACTTGAGCTGCTTGTGGAAAGTTGGCATTGCTCTTGTTTCAAAGCCAGGGAATCTGCTCTCATCTCGAAATGATTTGGGCTACACGGAGCTTTTCTCGAGTTGCTGTGCTGAACTTGGTGTTGCTCTAGACTTGGGATGGTGTTCTCGGGGAATCTTGGAGTTGCCCAAAAGAAGTCAAGCCACTTGTGCTCTTTGATGAGGAATGCAGGATTGCTCTGGAGCCAGTGCAGGGGAATCGGGCCTCATCTCGAGTTGATTTGTGGTACACGGTGCTCTTTCCTATTGTTGCACTGACCTCAGGGTCCCTCTAGACTTCTGACACAGTTCTTGGGGACTATGTGGAGTTTCATCTAGGAAGTCAAGGCTCCTTTCGTTTTTGATGGGGAACATGGACTTGCTCTGCATGCAATGCAGGGGAATCGGGCCTCATCTCATGATAAGGGGGAATTCTCACGGTTTTCTTGAGCTGTGGCGGGAACCTGAGTTATGTTCTCAAGTTATGGTTGGGATGGCCCTTCAAACTCGTGTTGATTCAGTGACATTAGGACTCCTGTCTAGCTGCAAGGGACAACTCGGGATTCTATTCGAGGCTTGGTAGGGCAATAAGGATGCCTCTCGAGGTGAGGGGGGAGACCCAGGGTCCATTCCAGTTGCCACAGTAATTTGGGGATTCCTATCAATTTTCAAGAGGAGGCAGCCATGGTCTCCTTTTGAAGCATTTAAATCCATGTGCCTCTGGAGGTTTCTAAAGACTGTGAGTCCTCCTGTCGAGATGAGCCGGGGAACTAGGGTTTTCTCTAGGGTCTCCACAGGGGATTCAGACATCACTTCATCATGTGTGATGAAAGACGAGCCTGCATTAAAGTCACTGCAGGGAAATCCAACCTTATTTCGAGTCATGGCATCTGGGTAACCATTCCACTTGATGCAGCAAACTCAGGGTCCCTCTCACATACCTAGAGCTGAAAGAAGCCTCCTCTTGAGGGGCTTGTGGAAAGTTGGCATTCCTCTTGAGTCGAAGCCAGGGAATCAGCTCTCATCTCGAGATGATTTGGGGTACACGGAACTTTTCTCGAGTTGCTGTGCTGAACTTGGTATTCCTCTTGTCTTGAGACGGTATTCTCAGGTAATCTCTGGAGTTGCCTAAAGGAAGTCAAGCCACTTGTTGTGTTTGATGGGGAATGAGTGATGGCTCTGGAGCTAATGCAGGGGAATCGGGCCTCATCTCGAGTTGATTTGAAGCACACAGTGCACTTTCATGTTGCTGTGGGGTTCTCAGGGTCCCTCTAGACTTTTCAAAGTGTTCCTGGGGACTCTCTGGATTTCCATCAAGGAAGTCAAGGCTCCTTTCGTGTTTTATGGGGAACACAGACTTGCTTTGCATGCAGTGCATGGGAAGCGGGCCTCATCTCGAGTTGATTTCAAGTACACAGTGCATTTTCATGTTGCTGCGGGGACCTCAGGGACCCTCGAAACTTGTGACAGTGTTCCTGGGGACTCTCTGGATTTCCATCAGGGAAGTCAAAGCTCCTTTCGTGTTTGATGGGGAACACAGACTTGCTCTGAACACAGTGCAGGGGAATCGGGCCTCATCTCGAGTTGTTTTGGAGTACACAGAGCTTTTACATGTTGCTCTGTGTTCCTCTCGAGTTGTCAAAGGGATGTGAGGCCTCCTTTTAAGATGAGGCTGGGAACTAGGGTATTCTCTAGGGTCTCCACAGGGGATTCAGACATCCCTTCATCTTGTGAGATGAGAGATGAGCCTGCATTCAAGCCACTGCAGGGACACCTGGCCTTATTTTGAGTCAGGGCTTCTCAGTGTCCATGCCACTTGAGGCAGCAAACTCAGGGTCCCTCTCACATACCTATAGCTGAGAGAAGCCTCCTCTTTAGGTGTTGTTTAAAGCTGGCATTCCTCTTGAGTCAAAGCCAGGGAATCAGCGCTCATCTCGAGATGATTTGAGGTACACAGAGATGTTTTCTAGTTGCTGTGCTGAACGTGGTGTTCCTCTATACTTAGGACGGTGTTCTCGGGTAAACTCTGGAGTTGCCTAAAGGAAGACAAGCCACTTGTCGTGTTTGATGGGGAATGCTGGATGGCTCTGGAGACCATGCAGGGGAATCAGGCCTCACCTCGTGTTGATTTGAAGTACACGGAGCGCTTTTGTGTTGCTGTGGGGAACTCAGTGTCCCTCTATACCAGTGACAGTGTTCCTGGGGACTCTTTGGAGTTCCATCAAGGAAGTCAAGGCTCCTTTCGTGTTCATGGGGAACAGGGAATTGCTCTGCCTGCAGTGCAGGGGATTCAGTCCTCATCTCACGACCAGGTGAAAGCCTCATGGTTTTTCTCGAGTTGCGGCAAGAACCTGGGTTATGTTTTCTAGTTACGACGAGGATGGACCTTCAAAACTTGTGTTGGATCAGCAACGTCAAGATTCCTCTCTAGTTGCGAGGGACACCTCGGAATTCTCCTCGAGGCTTGCATGGGCAATAGGGATGCCTGTCGAAGTGAGGCGAGAGACCCAGGGTTCCTGTCCAGTTGCCACAGGGATATCGTGATTCCTATCAATTTTGAAAAGGAGTCAGGCTTCGTCTCCTTTTGAAGCATTGAACTTCGAATGCCTCTCGAGTTTTCAAAGGGAAGTCAGGCCTCATGTCGAGATAAGGCAGGGAACTAGTGCTTTCTCTAGGGTCTCCACAAGGGATTCAGACATCCCTTCTTTATGTGAGATGAAAGATGAGCCTGCATTCAAGTCAATGCAGGGAAATCCGGCCTTATTTTGAATCAGGGCATCTCGATGTCCATTCCACTTGAAGCAGCAAAATCAGGTTCCCTTTCACATACATATAGCTGAGAGAAGCCTCCTCTTGAGTTGCTTGTGGAACGTTGGCATTCCTCTTGAGTCCAATCCAGGGAATCAGCTCTCATCTTGAGATGATTTGTGGTACACGGAGCTTTTGTCGAGTTGCTGTGCTGAACTTGGTGTTCCTCTAGATATGGGACGGTGCTCTCGGTTAATCTCTGGGGTTGCTAAAAGAAGTCAAGCTACTTGATCTGTTTGATGGGGAATGCACGATGGCTCTGGAGCCAATGCAGAGGAATCCGGCCTCATGTCAAGTTGATTTGTAGTACACGAAGCTCTTATGTGTTGCTGTGGTGGCCTCAGCACCTCTATACTTGTGAGGTGCTGAAGTCCCCAGTCTTCTTGGGGACTACGTGGAATTTCATCTAGAAAGTCAAGGCTCCTTTAGTGTTTGATGTGGAACTCAGATGTGGTCTGCATGCAATGCAGGGGAATCACACCTCATCTCGAGTCGATTTGGGGTACACGATGCTCTTTTGTGTTGCTGCGGGGACCTCAGGGTCCCGCTAGACTTGTGATAGTGTTCTTGGGGACTTTCTGGAGGTCCATCAAGGAAGTCAAGGCTCCTTTTGTGTTTAATGAGGAACACAGACTTGCTCTGCACGCAGCATTGCAATCGGGCTTCATCTCGCAGCGATGGGGAAGTCTCATGGTTTTTCTTGAGTTTCAGCGGGAATCTGGGGTATGTTCTCGTATTACGGCGGGGATGGCCCTTCAAAACTCATGTTGGTTCAGCGACTTCAGGACTCATGTCTAATTGCCAGGGATACCTCGGGATTCTCCTTGAGGCTTGGCAGGGCAATAGGGACGCCTCTCGAGGTGAGACAGGAGACCCAGACTTCCTTCGCAGTTGCCAGAGGGATATTGGGATCCCTATCAATTTTCAAGGTGAGTCAGGCGTCGTCTCCTTTTGACGCCTTGAACTCTGCACTCCTCTCGAGTTGTCAAAGGGATGTGTGGCCTCCTGTCGAGATGAGTCGGGGAACAAGGGCTTTCTTTAGGGTCTCCACGGGGGATTCAGATATCCCTTCATCTTGTGAGATGAAAGACGAGCCTGCATTCACGTCACTGCAGGGAAATCCGGCCTTTTTTCGAGTCTGGGAATCTCATTGTACATTCCACTTGAGGCAGCAAGCTCAGGGTCCCACTATGATACTTATAGCTGAGAGAAGCCTCCTCTTGAGGTGCTTGTGGAAAGTTGGAATTCCCTTTGAGTCGAGTTCAGCAAATCAGCTCTCATCTCGAGATGATTTGGGGTACATGGAGCTTTTCTCGAGTTGCTCTGCAGAACTTGGTGTTCCTCTGGACTTGGAATGATGTTCTCGTGGAATCTCTGGAGTTGCGTAAAGGAGGTCAAGCCACATGTTCTATTTGATGGGGAACGTGTGATGGCTCTGGACCCAATTCAGGTGAATTGGGCCTCATCTCGAGTTGATTTGGGGTACACGAGCTCTTTCATGTTGCTGCGGAGTCCGCAGGGTCCCTCTAGCTTTGTAACAGTGTTCTTGGGGACTCTCTGGAGTTCCATCAAGGAAGTCAAAACGCTTTTCAAGTATGATAGGGAACACACACATGCTCTGCATGCAATGCAGGGGAATCAGACCTCATCTCACGGCGAGGGGGATGTCTCATGGTTTTTCTCGAGTTGCGGTGGGAACCTGGGGTATGTTCTTGAGTTGCGGTGGGGATGGACCTTCAAAACTTGTGTTGGGCCAGCGACGTCAGGACACCTGTCTAGTTGCGAGGGACACCTCGGGATTCTCCTCGGGGCTTGGGAGGGCAATAGGGAAGTCTCTCGAGGTAAAGTGGAGACCCAGGGTCCCTTTCCAGTTGCCACAGAGATATTGAGATTCCTATCAATTTTCAAGAGGAGGCAGGCATCATCTACTTTTGAGGCATTGAACTCCACGTGCCTCTCAAAGTTTCAAAGGGATGTGAGGCCTCCTGTCGAGATGAGGCAGGGAACTTGGGCTTTCTCTAGGGTATCCACAGGGGATTTAGACATCCCTTCTTCTTGTGAGATGATAGACGAGACTGCATTCAAGTCACTGCAGGGAAATCCGGCCTTATTTCGAGTAAGGGCATTTCGGTGTCCATTCCACACGAGGCAGCAAACTCAGGATCCCTCTCACATACCTATAGCTCAGAGTAGCCTCCTCTTGAGGTGCTTGTGGAAAGTTTCCATTCCTCCTGTGTCATAACTCTCATCTCGAAATGTTTTGGGGTACACGGAGCTTTTGTCGAGTTGCTGTGCTGAACTTGGTGTTCCTCTAGATATGGGACGGTGCTCTCGGTGAATCTCTGGGGTTGCCTAAAGGAAGTCAGGCTATTTGCCCTGTTTAATGGGGAATGAGGGATGTCTCTGGAGTCAATGCAGGGGAATCGGGTCTCATCTAGAGTTGATTTGAGTTAAACGAGTTCTTTCGTGCTGCTGCTGTCACTTCAGTGTCCCTGCAGAACTGTGACAGTGTTCTTGGGGACTATGTGGAGTTTCATCTAGGAAGTCAAGGCTCTTTTCGTGTTTGATGGGGAACATGGACTTGCTCTGCATGCAGTGCAGGGGAATCAGGCCTCATCTCGAGTTGATTTGGAGTACATGGAGCGCTTTCATGTTGTTTCGGGGACCTCAGGGTCCCTCTAGACTTGTGAAAGTGTTCCTGGGGACTCTCTGGAGTGCCATCAAGGAAGTCAAGGCTCCTTTCCTGTTTGATGGGGAACACGGACTTGCTCTGCATGCAGTGCAGGGGAATCGGGCCTCATCTCGTGGCGAGGGGAAAGTGTCATTGTTTTTCTCGAGTTGCGGTGGGAACCTGGATTATGTTCTCGTGTTATGACGAGGATGGCCCTTCAAAACTCGGGTTGGATCAGTGATGTCAGGACTCCTGTCTAGTTGCGAGGGACACCTCGGGATTCTCCTCGGGGCTTGGGAGGGCAATAGGGACGCCTCTCAAGGTGAGAGGGGAAACCCAGGTTCCATTTGCAGTGGCCACAGGAATTTTGGGATTCCTATCATTTTTCAAGAAGAGTCAGCCATCGTCTCCTTTTGAAGCATTTAACTCCGTGTGCCTCTCGAGTTTTCACAGGGATGTGAGGTCTCATGTTGGGATGAGGCCAGGAACTAGGGCTTTCTCTAGGGTCACCACAGGGGATTCAGACATCCCTTCATCTCGTGAGATGAAAGACGAGCCTGCATTCAAGTCACTGCAGGGAAATCCAGCCTTATTTTGAGTCAGGACATCTCGGTGTCCATTTCACTTGAGGCCACAAACTCAGGGCCCATCTCACATACATATAACTGAGAGAAGCCTCCTCTTGAGGTACTTGTGGACAGTTGGCATTCCTCTTGAGTTGAATCCAGGGAAGCAGCTCTCAACTCGAGATGATTTGGGGGTACAGGGAGCTTTTCTCGAGTTGCAGTGCTGAACTTTGTG